>NC_056741.1:1642156682-1642456682 GCF_019279795.1 Protopterus annectens | reverse complement strand
GTCTACAGGTGAAGGCAATTAATGAGAAGACTGAAGAGTGAAATCTGAATGAAATGTAGATTATTTCATGCATCTGCAAAGTCACTATAGGTTTCTTTTTCAGTTCTAACTGCTTTTTGTTACACAGCAAAGTTTGAATTAAAGGCTATACAGTATTACATTTCTCAAAGTGGCATTAATAAATAAATATAAGAATACACATTACTTGCTTGGTAGACAGGGACACAGGCTAATATGTTAATTTTAAATTATTGGGAAAAGCTCATACATTTTTGAGACTGCATGGGTGGGTCCCCTGGGAAAGACATGAATTAGTGAACATAATGCCAAGCTACGTTAGATATCCCTCATCAGCAAAAAACCTGTGTGAAAAGAAAGTCATTGTCATACAGCAGCAAGTGACAGCATATTTATACTGTAACCAAATGCACTTCGGTAAAATGCCCAGGGAGGAGTAAACAGGGTAGTTTCTCCAAATGCAAGGGGTAAAAAGGTACAATCAGCACAGCTGATTAGCCTCTGCTAGCAGTTATGGCAATAATTTAAACAGCCACAATTATGATCCTTACTTCTTAAATGCCATTCAGTCAATGCAGAAACTGTTGGGTGAAGCAAATGGTACTGTCCCCAAAGTGCTGATCGTTCCTTGCAAGGCTGCAGACAGTACTGATAATCATTTAAGCAGACACTTTAGTTCCGAATGCATGGATAACAACTGAAATAAGGAGATAGTATAATTAATTATCCACTATAGTTTATGTAGCTATAGAATATCTAATTGTCTAGAGCTGTAGGAGGATTTTTTAGTCCTCAACTCTTTTTCTTCTTCTCATCAGCATTGGTTGGGGGGATGGAAAACAGGGGGCTAATGCAAAGGGGATTCTACACCCATTAATTCAGAGCTATTGCCATTAATGGAACAGGCATACAGTTACATGGCAGTTGGTCAGCAGTTGAGATAAAAAAATGTTTTACAATGGCTTCTGCGCAAAGGCTAATTAATAAAAGAACAAATTTAGTTAGTGATTTGAAGTTCTATGCCAAGTAAGACTAAATGGATTGATGTTGCATTTAAGAGGTGTGCCACACTTTATGTTTACTAATGAATTTTTTGTGTGTCTGCCATAAGTCAACTGGTACTTCTTTTTAATAAAAGTACAACTGTACAATGTTCTTCATGTTTCAATGTTGCAGTCCCGACATATGGGATGATTCCCAAAGCTGAGAAGAAGGGAGGATGGCAGAGAAGGGTGACAGGTTGTAATGTTTGATAAAGGTATGCACTGAAGACCTGGTGGCAGCTTTTAGGATGTCTTTGGTAGTGACCCCTTTAAGGGAGGTAGTAGAGGCAGCAGTTGCCCTAGTGGACTGTGTCCTGACAGCATCAGGGGGCTTTTACCATGATGGCTGTAATAAAAGGAGATACGGTGAGAGATCTATTTAGAGATGGTTTTCTTAGAAAATGGTTTCCCTTCAGAACCAGTAGCAAAGGCCACAAACAGTTAGTCTGAATTCCTCATAGTCTTTGTTCAGTCTAGGTAGTAGGGGAGCTGCCTATGCACATCCAAGGAATGGAGAATTATTTCCCTTTGTTTTGTGGCTTGGGGAAGAAAAGGCAGATGTACAGCTTGATTTAAGGAGGTGTCTGTCACCACCTTGAGCATATAGGAGGGGTTAGTCCTGAGTGAGACTCTGAGTGGAAGATTAGGAAAGGTTCCACTGACATGAGGGCTTGTAGCTCAGAAACCCTTCTAACAGAGGTGATAGTTAACAAGAAGACAATTTTCCATGTCAAGAATTTTAACTCAGCTGAAGCAGATGGTTCAAATGGTGGAAGAGTTAGTTTCTCCAGAACAAAATTAGGGTCCCAGGGTGGGGCCGGAGGCCTTCTGCATGGCCTACTTTTGATCACCCATTGAAGAACATGTTTCATAAAGGGGTGAGAGAGACTGAAGGTTGGGCAGGAATGTTGGCTGAAATAGCCAAGGCATGAATTTGTATGGAAGAGTAGGACAGGCTTTTGTCAAACAGGCTATCCAGAATCTTGGCTAAATGAGGATTCTGTGCATTCTGTCCACATGAAAGGGAGACTCTCTTCCATTTAGCAGGGCAGGATTTTCTAGTATTAGGCCTTCTGGCCTTTTTTAGAGTATCCTGAACCTGTTTGTCCAGGATGGGGTCCCTCCAAGGTGTTACGGTATCCTCCATGCTGACAATTAGATAGTCTGCAGGTTGGGGTGTACAGTCTTTCCCTTGTCCTGTGTCAGTTGGTCCAGTCTCTGTGGCCATGGTTTCATGATGGTCAAGCTGAGTAGCAAAGGGTACCACTGCTACCTAGGCCAGTCTGGGGCTATTAGAATTACTCTTGGTCCCTCTTCCCTTATTTTTAGGAATACTCTGGGAAGCAGAGGGATTAGAGGGAAGGTGTATAGAAAACGCCTGGGAAAGGGAAGGCATCTGTCTTCCAGGCTGACTCCATTTCGTCTCTGGAGCAAAACTTCTCCAATTAAGTATTTTCCTTGCTGGTAAAAAGGTCTATTTGAGGCTCTCCCCACCTTTTGGCTATACTGAGAAATATTTCCCAATGCAAATGCCACTTGTGGGGGTCTGACAGGCTTCTGCTGAACTGGTCTGCTAGCTGGTTGTGCACATCTGGCAGTTATTGTGCCAATAGCTGCAATCTCAGGGAGTGTGCGGTGTCATAAACCTCCATTGTCAGGCAACACAGAGGGTAGGATTGAGTCCCCACCTCCTTGTTTATAGACAACATGACTGTGGTGTTGTCCATTTTCACTACTAGCACACCTAGTTTCCATGTTTCCTTGAAGGCTACCAGACCTTTTTGGACTGCCACAAGCTGTTTTAAGTTTGTGTGTTTGTTTCTGAGCTTGTGGTCCCATTTCCCCTGGGTCAGGAATTGGCTGAAGTGGACTCCCAAGGCTACTTTTCTGTTGCATCTGTAGTCAGTGCTTGCCCCAAGGGGGTGAATCTAAAGGGGAGACCTGGGCTGAGGGAACAAACCTGGGCCCATCATGCAAATTCTTGGCCGACAGGGAATGTGAGTGTTGGTACCACACATTAATGAGGTACCACTTGGGTTTCCTCCTGTGTAGCTTGGCCAAGGGGATCATGAGGATGCAAGAGATCATGTAACCGAATGCCCTGAGGTATTCCCTGGCTGTGAGGAAATCTCTGACCACTGTTCTTTGAATGTACAATGTCAGGAAAACCTTCTGAAGGGTGGAATCCAGCACAGCCCCTAGAAATACAATCCTGGTTAAGGCAAGGGAGATCAAAATTTTCTGGGTGAACAGTAAGTCTGAGTTGAGCTTTGTCAGGCTTTTAGCCTAGATAATATAGTCATCTAGGCAGGGGTAAATCTGTTTCTCTTTTGTTGTACAGAAAGCAATCGAGGGGCTAACCATTTCTGAAAACCCCAATAGCAGTAGAAACGTCAAAGGGCAGAACACAAAATTGACAGTGTCTGGTACCTGCTCTGAAGTGTAAATAGCTTCTGTGTGACTCCTTTATGGGGACATGCAGGTATGTATCTTTTAAATCTAGGGTAAACATGAAGACATTTGGAGAGATCGTGGGGCAGAGGTTTGTGAAGGGTCAGCATGCTGAATTCTGAAACCTTTAAGAACTGGTTGAGTGTACACAGGTCCAGTATAAGCCGCCATGTGCCTTTCTTCCTTGGGACCAGGAAGAGTTTGGAGTAAAAACCCCTTCCTTTTAGGTGTACTGGAACCGGTTGCAGAAAGCGCTGACTGCAATAGCATTTCCATTTGGGTCAAAGTGTCTGTTTTCTGGTTTGGGGGGATATCTGGGAAGCCTGACGGCTTCAACGGCTGACTGAATTTGAGTCTGTAGCCCTTTGATATAATGTTTAGCACCCACTGGTCTGTAGTAATGATGGCCCAATTAGTTTGGAATAGTGACAGCCTTCCTTCTAGTGTGGGAGAGGGAGGGTTGGGGAGGGGAAGGTAAGGAGGGGGGGAGCACCATGGATGAGTCATTGTTGCTCCCTGCCTGGGGCCTGTTATCTAGAACTCCCTGGTCTAGAGGCTTCCGAATGCCACTGTCTGGCCCTTTGATGCTGTCTCTGGCTCTTATCTCTCTATGCGGCTTCCTTTACCTACCTTTAGATTGGGAAGGAAAGGACCAGTGCTTAAGCAGGGTAGTTATGACTGAAACAAGGGGGTTGTATTTGCAGAAAGTCCTTAACAGTCTGCATGGATTTAGCCTTGCCCTCCATTTTTGAGTACAGATTTCACTTTGGGGCCAAAGAGAAAATCCTTGTCCAAGCAGTCCAGGATGCTAGATTTGACATGCTCTGGGAGGGCCTGTTCCCTCAGTCAAGCATGTCTTCTGATGACAAAGACTGTAGCTGCAGCCCTGCTGGAGGTTTCCATGGCATCATACCCACAGTGCAGGGAGTGCTTAGCTACCTGGGAACAGGAATTGCAAAGGTCTAGTAATTCTTTAGAGAGACTCTTGTGTGGTCTACTATCAAAAGCTTCTGCTTCATCTGATCCAGTAAGGTTTCCTGGTATATAATCATTTGGAACTGGCAATTTACGGTACTCATAGAGAGGGTAGCAGAAGTGCAAACCTTTTTGCCAAATCTATCTAGGGCCCTACTTTCTTTACCTGTGGAGCTAGCTTTGGTTTCTTTAGGTCCAGCTGAGAGGCAGACGCTTTCTTAGGGGTGACCTTCACTTTAGTCCTGAAAGAGACGTTAGAAGCAGCACAGGCACCAGGCTCCCACGTGGGAAAGGTAGCTGTAATGTCCTGGCACCGTGAAAGAACACTGTTGGTCTTAATGTGGTCATCGGAAGCCAAGACCTGTGAAGCAGACCCAGACCCAACCAATGAACTGAGTCCTACGGCTTGAAAAGATGTCGATGGTCCCAAAGCCATACCTGACTCCAAAGAGGTCTTGATATGGGCCTGCTCAACCACCTTAGTTGCAAAAGAGAACTGCAAAAGCATTTTACTTTCTTCAGTGATAATAAGCCTGGGAGTACTGGCCAAAGGCGAGTGGACATCATCCGAGGACCTAAGCCTGAGGTGTTTGTCTTTCTCACTCTTCCACTTAGGTATATCAGCTTCAGATCAACTGGTGGACTCACTAAATGCAAACAGCCTGAAACCTCACTAGTGTGCTAGCCAAAATTTTGTCCCTAGGCCTAATGGTTCTAGTATTAAATTGGGCATAGAAAAGACAGTTGGGAACATTGTGATCTCGGCCCAAGCAAGTAACACAGAAAGAATGTAAGCCTTGGTGTGGAATCTGCTTACCACAACAGAGACAATTATTAGTTTTCTCTGACATTAGTCAAAAAATGCAAAAAGGATTCCACAATGAGGCAATTATCTTTCTCAAGTCTTCTTTCTCTGGTGCAAAAAGGATTTTTTCACAATGCAACTTATGGTGTTTTGGCTTTTGGGGTTTTTCCCTGGGTTTTTCATCTCTTTTTATGCGGGCCTTTACCCTTACCTTTAAAAAGGAATTTGGGGAAAGGAAGGGACCCCAAAATTTTTGTTAGCCAGGGTTTTTAAAAGGTTTTATTTAAAAACTGAAACCCCAAAAGGGTTTTTATGGTATTTTTTTTTTTTTTTTTTTTTTCTTTTTTTTTTTTTTTTTTTTTTTTTTTTAAAAAAGGGTAACAGTTTTCAGGTTTTAACCTTGGGGGCCCCATTTTAAAACAGTTTCATTTTGGGGGGAAAAGAAAATTTTGCCCCAAGGCCAAGGTTCTAGTTTTTGGGGCATGGCTTGGGGGCCCTTTTTCCCCTCCCCCCAAGAAAGTCCAGAAAAAAATGAAACCCTTGGTGTGGTTTTCCGGGCTTACCAAAAAGGCAAATTTTTTTCCGGGGAAAAAATTAAAAGGTCAAAATTTCAAAAGGTTCCAAAAAAGGGGCTTTCTTTCTGCCCTTTTTCCTGGTAATAATTTTTTGGAATTTGGTTTTTACAATCAAAAAGAAAAAGAAGGAAAACCCTTTTTTAAAATTACCTGGGTTTTTCCCCCTGGGGGAAAAAGAGTTTTTTCTTTTGGTCCACCCAAGGGGGTTTCGGGGGAAAATTCTTTTGGGGCCTAAAACATTAAACCCCGGGCTCATAAAGGGTGAATTTTTCCTCCCCGGGTTTGGGTCTTAATTGGGACCAAACCCTGTAACCCCCAGAAACCCAATTAATTAAAAATTTGGCCAAAAGTAACCCCAAAAGGTTTATACCCAAAAGTTAAAAAATTTCAAAAAAAATTTTTTCCAAAATGTAAAAGCCGGGGAAGGGCCCAAAAATAAAAAGAAAAAGGTGTTTCTATTCCCCCCTTGGAATTAACTTCAGTAATGGGGGCCCAAAAAGGGGGAAACAGTAACCTCCTTTCCACCAAAATTTTTTGGAAATATTTCAGATTAAATTGGGTAGAAAAAAAGGTTAAACTTTGGGGATTGCCAAAAAAAAAAAGGGGGGGTTTTTGAAATTTTTTTGGTTTGGAACTTTAAACAACAGGGCCAATTTTTGGGTTTTCCTCCTTAAAAAAATGAAAATTTTTTTCCCATTTTTAAAATTCTTTTAAAAAATTTTTCCGGGGAAATAAAAAGGGTTGGGGGTTTTTAAAATAAAGGGAAAACAATCAGGAATGCCAAAGGGCCCATTGGGGGGGTTCCAAGGTTTAAAAAAGGGGGTTTTTTTGGTGGTTGGTCCACCCAAGGTTTCCAATAGGAAACCCAAAAAGGGGGTCCGAAAAAAGAAAAACCAAAATTTTTAAAAGGTTTTTTAGGGGGTTTTGGGGGATACAATCCCCTTTACTTGCAGCCAAATTTAAAATTTGGCCAAATAAAAGGTGAAAAAAAGCAAAACCAAAAGGAAACCCCCAAAAGAAAACAGGCCCGGGGAAAAAAAAAAAGGTTTTAGCGGGAAGAAAGGGAAAATTAAAATTTGGGGACAACTGATTTCCCCGTTTTCTCAAAAATAATGGAAAAAATTTTTCGGGGTTTCCAAAAAAAAAAAAAGGGTGTTTTTATGTTTTTTTGGGAAATTTTTAAAAATTTCCAAATTTGGGCCTTTTGGAAAATTTTAAAATTAAATTTTTTAAACCCCAGGCCCCCCAAAAATTTTGTTAAAAACCCTTAAAACAAGGGGTTTTTTAAAAAAAAGGGTTTTAAATGCAAAACTTTGGGAAGGAAAAATTGCAGGGACCAAGAGAAAAACCCATGGCCCCGGTAGGGGTTGAAAGGGGGAAGAAAAAGTTTTTAAGGACGGGGTAACAAACCCCATTGGGGCCAATTTGATGCAAATGGGGTGTTGGGAAAAAAACCCCCCCTGAAATTTTCCAAAATGTCCATTGAAAAATGAGCCTTTCTGAAAATTAAGGAGACAGAAAAAGGGGGGAACGGGAGTAAGGAAATAGGGGGCCTTTAAAGGGGAATGGCAAAAAAAAATATTTTTTTTGGAGGAAATTTTAAAACACCCCCCAAAAAGGGGTCAAAAAACATCAAGGAAAAAAATTTTTTCCCAAACATAAGCATGGGAAAGTCAAGAAATGGAAGGTGTACACTGTTGCCTACACCAGCGTTTCTTGCTGAAGTGCTGCATCTTGCGATGTGTCGCCATGAAGCGGGAGTAGGACAGTGTAATGCGCGTGTAAGGCAGACTGAGCATGTGGGAGCGTGTTGGGAGATGTTTAACACTGTTTGCGAGGGTGTGCGTGCGTTTTAACCCGAATAAGCAGATTCTGAACCGTGTAAGCATGTGTGCGCATGTGTAAACCACTGAGCGTGTTTCTGCTGGTATGCACACGGCTCCCTCCTGAGGAAACAGAGAGGAAAAAGGAAGCAACAGATTTAGTAGGAAGCTAGCAGGAAATACTGCTGGAGCTAGCAGGTGAAAACAATTAGAAGCAGGCAATTACACAGGCAGAATAGTAGCCCAGCACTTAAAACTCTGCAAACAGCAGTGCAGGATGTTTCTCTCAAGAGACACTGCAAGACAGGAGTAAGCTACTAGAAGTGAAAACTGAAAAAGCTGAACTCAGAGCAGAAATGTTAGGGGCTGCCATAGCTGTCATAATGAGACATAGGCGACTTGCTGAGGGTGGTGACAATGCAGATGGTGCCAGACAACCCACAGTGAGGAGACGGAGAAGAGTGTACAGGCCCAGGGTCACCTACCATGGGTTACATGAGCTGGAGATAGTAGAGCGCTATAGAGTGGAAAGAGACCTCCTACAGCAAATAGTGGAGCTGTGCAGGCCACGCCTCACACACAGAACCAACAGAGGGGAAACCATCCCAGTGGAAACCAAGGTATGTGTTGGCCTAAGAATACTAGCAACAGGTACCTTCCAGAGACCAACTGGTGATATGATGGGGATATCACAGGCATCAGCCTCCAGGGTACTGCACCAGTTCCTGGATGCCATGTCAGCACATGTCGGTGATTATGTATATTTCCCAATGCCCGTGAGGTATTGGCCAGCAATATCGTCTCTTCCAGCAAATAGCGGAATACCCTGAGGTAGTGGGTGCAATAGACTGCCGCACATACGCATCAAAGCACCAGCCGGTGGCGGGTAGGGCCTACATTAACCACAAGGGCTTCCCTCCATCAACTGCCAGGTCGTGTGTGATGCCCAGGGCATAATAATGAATGTGTGTGCTGGCTGCCCTGGGAGCTACCATGATTCCCACATCTGGCATTTGACGCAGCTGTACCAGACATTTGCCAATGGGGACATCCCACATGGACACCTAGTGGGGGATGCAGGTTATGCACTGGAGCCGTGGCTGATGACACCCATCAGAAGCACACACACCTGAACAGGAGCCATAATGAGGCACACGCACAAACACGTAATGTAATAGAAGCGTGTGTTTGGGCTGCTCAAGTCACGGTTCCGGTGTCTGGACACATCTGGTGGAGCCTTGCAGTACACACCAACTACATGTACCCAAATTGTCATGGTATGTGCTATGCTACATAATATGATCTTACGAAAACAGCTGCAGCAGGACCAGCATAGGGCTGGGCCAAACAGCCCCACCATTGCCAAGGCCATCACAGGCAGAGTGTGACTCGGAGGAGGAACAACCTGAGCCTGCCCCAGTAGGCCGAAGGAGGCGTGCCCAGTATGCCCTGGCCTTGGCAAAGTGGCAAAGCATAGCATATACACTGGCTCAGTAGGAACCCTGGGAATGATACCCCCTCTGACTCACTCAAATAATAACAGGGATGCCTAAAATGACATGACCTGCTCACAAACATGTACAGGGAGTGTAATATGTGCATCCGACAGAGGCAGCCCTGCAGCACCACCTGAGGCATGAATGCCATGTGTTAAGTAATGTAACACCATGTACTATATGCACACCTGAGGACCGTGACTAACATCCTACCCTTACCAAGCATCATGCCACAATATGACAATGAGATGATCAAGTGCAATAATTGGCTGAAGTATCGCAGTTAGTCAAAGGGGATACAATGTGTGCCAGCCTGGGATGACATGCTGAGCATGACATGATGCCCCACATGCTAGGACTGGTGAGCACCTATCAGTGCAGGCCGTATGGATACTGGCAAAGGCTGTTGTTACCCACAGCGTGCCCTGAATAGGTAAGGCTCCCAACACCAAGAACTGCACCTGGCCTATGCTGGAATACATGAATATATCAAGTCCTCCAAACCACATTATATTGGGTGACTGAAAATACCCAGACATAGACTGGGAGCATTATACTAGCTCCAACACTGTAGGACAAAAGTTCATAGAATCCATAAACCAAAATGCCCAGGAACAACGCACCACTCCCACAAGAGGGGTAAGCATACTGGATGTGATAATCAGCAACATGGGTACTGGATGGCAAGATGAGAAGTGTATTGCTCACTGGTAAAACCAGACCATAGAGTAATCACATTGGATATACAAATCCTGACCACAGTCCCTGGCCAGAAAACCACAGTGAAAAACATGTGTAAAGCAATATTTGCACTCCTCCAAACTGATGTGGAATCCATTAAAGGTCCTGTGCAGGTGCAAAATATGGGCCACACCTCAGAACCTGTAATACAGCCATTCCATGAACACTGCCAGGAATGCTTGGAGTATGCAATCCTAAATTAAAACAAGACACAATGCCATACACGCAGGCATCTGGCATGCTGGACACCAGCCATAACCAAACCATGCAAGAGAATGAGGAAGCTTAGAGCAAACATAAAAAAAAGAAGTAATCACTGATCAATAGTATGGTAATAAAATATGTCCACACATACAATCCACTAAGGCCAGCCACAACAAGTTGAATCTGTGAATCTTGAGGCAATGTTACACCTGCCCCAAGTACACAGACAACCCCCAAGAAATACAAATATATGTGAGAGATGCAACCATCTATCCAAACTGGAGGCTGAGCTCCCTCAAGTCAGTACTCCCAAAACTAGTCAGGAGGAGAAGGTAACCACACACATCACAAACCCAGTCCCACATAGACCTAACACAACTGCAAACCAAAGACATAAACACAAAAAAACATTCCCGGAGGCCCGAATTACAAACACACCACACCAACAGAAGCCTCCAAAGCAGACACCCAATCAAACAACCTCCAAACATAGCACATGCAACACATAGTACACAAAGCTGGTGTGCCAAACAGTCACAGGCCAGAAGGAGAAACAACATGCCTGAAACAGTTGTAATAGGTGACTCCACAGTGAGACACGCTGCTGTCATGCACACCAGACTAAACAAGTGAAAGGGTACAGTAAGCTAAATGTAGGCTGCTACAATACGCCACATAACACAAGTATGCAGGTCACCCCAAAGCAAGTAGAAATATGATGCAGTCATAGTCCATGCTGGTGTGAATGACCTGAGATGTACCTCCCTGGACTACATGAAAAGAGACATAGATGAGCTCTCCGATTATGTAGTCCAGGCCGGTATGACACTGACCATTTGCAGCATCCTACCCTCACCAAGAATGATGCCACAGTACAAACACGGAATGATCAGTTATAACAAGTGGCACAATTACTGGTGTCAATCCAAGGGGATCCAATGTCTGTCTGCTTGGGATGTCAAGCTTGACAAGCCACACAGCTGTTCCAGGGATGGATTGCACCTGTTACTCCTGGGCGTCTGGATATTGGATAAGGCTTTTGCCACCTCCATAGAGCCTATTGTAGGCAAGGCTGAAAAGACTAACCCACCACCCTACAAAACATGTGGAAGTGCAAGTGGAAAGAAACATAAGGGTAATGCTGACCAATGCCAGATGTGTAAACCCCAATATGCATGCTCCCGAGGCCATCCCCAGTATGGAGAACATTGATGTCTGTGCAGTGACAGAAACCTGCTGCAAGCCTCCTGACAGCACAACAGCACTACCATGTTACACCACATATCATGTGTCATGGCCCCAAAACCTGGAACAAAACATAAAATGAGGGTGAGTATCCATATTCAGCACAGACACCCATATGTCCAGGAAACTGACAATGCACAAGGCATTGGAGTCCACCCATGTGCAACTAACCATGGGCAAGACTGCTGTACAGTCTGTAGCATGCTACAGACCACACTCTCACACACAGGAACCCCACCCAGCCGTCCTGAAGACACTGGACAGTATGAATGTCCCACCAAATACCAAATAAGGTACTCACAAATTACCACATAGGTGGTAAACCATTATGTATGGAAGGAGTAATCAGGGACCTAGGGACACAAGTAGACATTAACCTGTTATGTGACACTCACATTGCCAATGTGGCTAGGAAGACTGTCTATATTGGACACCGTATCATGAAAGGATTCACATCTATGTCAACAAAGGTCATTGTGCCCCTATACTGTTCTCTTATCACACCCATAATCTAGTACAATGCCTCATTTGGGATGTATCTTACCTGACACCTGCAGCAGTTAGAAAGACCTCAAAGGTACCTCACCAAGAGGATAAAGGGTCTCAAATATATGTCATATGCTGCCTGGCTGTAGACACCCCAGCTGAATGCAGTCACATACTGCCTACACAGAGGCATTGCATGCCTGTTGTACAAGGCCATGTCCAACACAGGAGTAATGGACATGCTCCACCCCCGAAAACTCAAAGCCATTGGAGCTGTGAGAGTAAGAGATGTCAACCTCAACACATAATAAAATAGGATGTGCTGGAGGAACAGATACATAACCCAGAGGCTCCCCACTCCCTGGAACAGAATCCCACTCCATGTTAGGCAGAGCCCCTCACTGACACTCTTCAACAGGAATCTTGCCAAGTGGATGGATGATCGTAGAGTTACACTGGGGGTCTTCACTGTGTCACATCCAGACAGAGGCACAGCAAAGCAAATCATAAATGGCCATAATATTCACAAAGCAAGGGGTGGCGAAAGACACACACACTCTGGCTAGGCTTACAAATGCCCTAGGGTGGATAGCCTAGTATGAACCTATGAACCTATGAGGATACAAATTGTACAGGACACTAAGGATAATCCCAAGGCTTCCACAACTGATGTTAGGAACCATGTTGGGAATTCACAGATATGCTCTGAATCACACAAATATTACAAACAACATACCAAACACACACACATATTGCCAACATACATCCTGACAGGTGCAGTGCAAACCCCCGAATGCAAAATATCTATCCCAGCAGACTGCTGGCCCCCTGACATTGCAGATGCTGAGGTAACAGCCAGCATCTACAAAGCAAAACACACAGCAGCAATGGTATGAGATGGTGTCCTGGGCTGAGTCCAACATGGACTCCAAGAAGAATGGAATGCCAAATCACACTACTGCTCAATGTCAGCCTTACCACAGGATATGTACCCAAAGAGCAGTGTACAACAACAGTGGTCCTTCTCAACAAAGGTGTTGCCTGAATGGATACTGAAAACTACCACCCCAGAATCCTGAGAAGCTCGGTCTGCACAGCTATGGAAAGGATCAGCATGTACCGCAGACATAAAGATATTGGCGACCTACTGACACGGGACCCTACCCAGTGTGGCTTTCTTAAGTGCAGATCCTGCCCCTAAACATGTTTGACTCATATGAAACAGTCATTAAGGTCATTGATGAGGGCAATGTGGTCCACACAGCGTAGCTGGACCTTGCAAAGGCTTCTATACAATACCCTACGTGTTCATTATAGATATGCTCACCAGCTTAAATATAAACCCCTATGTCAGTAGAGGGGTTGCAAACCAGACCAAGGACAGAAGTGACATGGTCAGACATGCTGCAACCATGTCAGACTACAAACCAGATATAACTGGCATCCCACAAGGCTTGGTCCTGGGACCTCCCTCGTCTGGTATATATGTCCCATAGGTACAGGCCAACATGGAAGGACTGTGTCTGAACATGTTTGCAGAGGACTACAAACTGCTCACCATATGTGACCCTCCAGCTGACACAAGCATCCCACAAAAGGGCCACATAGGAACAGACAACTGGTGCCATAGCCATGTCAGCAAGCTAATTGCAGAAAAGTGTATAGTCAACCCCCGTGGATATACAGTAAGTGCCCACCAATTACGACATAGGTGTTAACCCATTACGTACTTAACATGTAATGAGAGACCTGGTGACACAAGGTGATAGATATCCTGCATTGGACAAACATGTGGCTGTAGTGTTTACAGAAACATACCATATACCCACCTAATCATGAATGTTGTCAGATCTAGATAAGGGGAGGTCATTGTGGCTCTGCAGTCATCCTTCATCAGCGTTACAATTGACTACAATAGCCCCTGAGGGATGTACCTCAGCAGACACCTCCATCAACTGTAAAGTCCCCAACAGTACCTCACCAGGAGTATCAAAGAGCTTGCACAGATGGCATGTGTTGCCTGATTAAACAAACTGCAGCTACACACACTGCCATACTGCCCACCCAGAAGCAAGCTGTGCATGATGTATAAAGCCATGTCCAAGCTGGTATCAATAAACATGCTGCACCTTGTACAATCTGAATGGCAGTGAGCTATGCACATGAGAGACCTGAACCCCAGCACTGACATACATAGGACAAGCTGTACTGCATGATCCATAACACAGAAGCCACCCCCACCCATGAGTAAACTCCCAATACAGGCTATCCATAGAGTCACTCATCGATTCTCCTCAAGAGGAATCTTGATGAGTGGATGGGAGATGGTAGGTTTACCCTGGGTATCACTGTTATGTCACAGGTAGACAGAGGCACAGTATACTAACCATGACATATGTCATGGCAAACTCCACTTACAATGTGTGTCGAAGGACAAACACACTCTCCGACTAGCATTAGAAATGGCCTAGGGCACATCGCTAGTGTTTGCAAATGTACACCTATGTTGTGGAATACACTACCAATGTTGGACAAGCCTGGTTTAAGTAGTTCATATCTGAACATAATGCAACATGGTCAGATGTGCACAACTGGCCCCTAACCAGGCTGTTGTGCTCACTATGGAAATGTAAAGCAGTGATAGGACTAAAGCCCAGGATACTGTCCACCACAGTCAAAGTACTGAACCAGTACACTATACGGTACTACAGTGTTAGGTCAGTATGAAAGGATGTTGACAACTGTATGCAAAGTATCCCATGCAAACCCTGCAGGCACAGTATAATCCCTGTTGTGTTCACACACAAAGCAGTTGGACAGTAACTACACAACATGACACACAACACACAACCATAAATGGGAGATTTTTGTTGAAGTTCACACTCATCCACAAATGTGGTGGGCTGCAGAGTTCAACATATGGAAAACTCACACTGGGCATGCTCACACACTTTGATAAATGAGACATATGTCAGACAACATGCCATGGGAAGGCTGAACTGGGCATGCTCACACACTTAGGCCAAATCTCAGTTTAGCAGTTGGCCACACATATCTGGTATTTGTACGTGTTATTCCAGGAACCAACCACATTACAGCAATCTGCCCAGTGCACACAGTTAAATGACTACAGAGACATATGTGATATAGTGGATCCCTCCCATATGCAAACATCTTCCACAGATACACAAGTTGTTCATACAAACAGGGAATGCTATGGCAATAAAGACCTGCAAACAGTCTATCAGCAACAAATAATGTGCATTTGACAATTAAACATATGGGTGTAGAGGTCAACACTAGGCTGTTTGCCCTAGGGATTGACAGCTTAGCCAGAGTGTGCTTGGCGTCTGCCTCCCCACAGGATGCACATTCCCCTTTCTAAACACTGATGATGTCAGCACCCTATAAGTACAGCAGGAGAAGGGAAACTTCCCAGTAATGCGAATAGCGCACTCCGCTAATGCGTCCGTCTCAAGTGTCATAACATAGGTAGGGGTTTGAATCCTGCAAATGCTCAGTGTGTGTGTCTGGGTGTGTGTGAGTGGGGTTGGTGTGTGTGCAAGTCTGTGTGAGGGAAATGTCCCTTTTGGCAACTGGGAAAACACACTAGAGGATGCACATTCCCCTTTCTAAACACTGATGATGTCAGCACCCTATAAGTACAGCAGGAGAAGGGAAACTTCCCAGTAATGCGAATAGCGCGCTCTGCTAATGCGTCCGTCTCGAGTGTCATAACATAGTTAGGTAGGGGTTTGAATCCTGCAAATGCTCAGTGTGGGTTTGGTGTGTGTGCAAGTCTGTGTGAAGGAAATGTCCCTTTTGGCAACTGGGAAAACACACTACAGGATGCACATTCCCCTTTCTAAAGACTGATGATGTCAGCACCCTATAAGTACAGCAGGAGAAGGGAAACCTCCCAGTAATGCGAATAGCACGCTCTGCTAATGCGTCCGTCTCGAGTGTCATAACATAGTTAGGTAGGGGTTTGAATCCTGCAAATGCTCAGTGTGTGTGTGAGTGGGTTTGGTGTGTGTGCAAGTCTGTGTGAAGGAAATGTCCCTTTTGGCAACTGGGAAAACACACTACAGGATGCACATTCCCCTTTCTAAACACTGATGATGTCAGCACCCTATAAGTACAGCAGGAGAAGGGAAACCTCCCAGTAATGCGAATAGCGCGCTCTGCTAATGCGTCCGTCTCGAGTGTCATAACATAGTTAGGTAGGGGTTTGAATCCTGCAAATGGCAAGTGTGTGTGTGAGTGGGTTTGGTGTGTGTGCAAGTCTGTGTGAAGGAAATGTCCCTTTTGGCAACTGGGAAAACACACTACAGGATGAACATTCCCCTTTCTAAACACTGATGATGCCAGCACCCTATAAGTACAGCAGGAGAAGGGAAACCTCCCAGCAATGCGAATAGCTAATGTGTCTGTCTCGAGAGTCATAACATAATCAGGTAGGGGTTTGTATCCTGCAGATGGCAAGTGTGTGTGTTTGGATGAGGGGGGTTAGTGTGTGTGCAATTTTGTGCGAGGGAAATGTCCCTTTTGGCAACTAGGAGAACAGATTACAGGATGCACATTCCCCTTTCTAAACACTGATGATGTCAGCACCCTATAAGTACAGCAGGAGAAGGGAAACCTCCCAGTAATGCGAATAGCGCGCTCTGCTAATGCGTCCGTCTTGAGTGTCATAACATAGTCAGGTAGGGGTTTGAATCCTGCAGATGGCAAGTGTGTGTGTTTGGATGAGGGGGGTTAGTGTGTGCGCAATTTTGTGTGAGGGAAATGTCCCTTTTGGCAACTAGGAGAACAGACTACAGAATGCACATTCCCCTTTCTAAACACTGATGATGTCAGCACCCTATAAGTACAGCAGGAGAAGGGAAACCTCCCAGTAATGCGAATAGCGCGCTCTGCTAATGCGTCCGTCTTGAGTGTCATAACATAGTCAGGTAGGGGTTTGAATCCTGCAAATGGCAAGTGTGTGTGTTTGGATGAGGGGGGTTAGTGTGTGCAATTTTGTGTGAGGGAAATGTCCCTTTTGGCAACTAGGAGAACAGACTACAGGATGCACATTCCCCTTTCTAAACATTGATGATGTCAGCACCCTACAAGTACAGCAGGAGAAGTTATGAGGCATGGACAATCACTGAGTCATATGTGTCCATGCCTCTGACTGACCTGTATGCTTGTGTTATGTGGTGGACCATAGTGCCCCACGGGCATATCACTGTGACCTTCACCTTGTCCAACCTGGTGAGCGTGACCACACTGTACCGGACAATAAAGGTAGCTAATACAACTGTGGCAGGTGTGTTGTCTAGCTGTACAGGCTGTGACTGTTTGGAACACAGGATTTGTGTGCTATGTGTTATGCGTGATGTGTTCAGGCATAACGTATGCCTGTGTGCCAGCTGCAGAGGTGTATGCCGCTCAGGCAGGATGCTATTCTAAGGCTCCACAAATGGCCCAGTGTGTTCACGTGCTTGTATTGCTGTCAGTGTAGGTCTAAATCAGACTGGTATTGTAGTCACTGTAGTAGTGCATGCCACCTGACAGGTTATGCCAGTACTGGGTTCAGAGTGCTTAGTCCCCAGTTTGGCTATGTGGTTCCATCTCATACATGAGAGGGTTGACTGTGTACATGTGGCAGCTGTGACATTGCCACATGACCCACATATTCCACAACTGTACCATAGAGGTGACTGACAACTGACCTTTGCACATGCTACCATAGTATTGTGATTGCCATGGTGATTAACAGCACATAGGGCCAATGGGGAACAAGGTACACAGGTTCATAGGTTCATACTAGGCTATCTGCCCTAGGGCATTTAAGAACCTAGCCAGAATGTGTTTGGCTGTCGCCATCCATTGTAAATATATCTTGCCATGCCCTTTTCCGAGGTTAGTATACTGTGCCTCTGTCTAACAGTGACACAGAAGTGATACCCGGGGTAAACCTACAATGTCCCATCCACTCATCAAGATCCCTCTTAAAGAGAGTCAATGAGGGACTCTGCCTAACCTGGACTGGGATTTTATTCCAGAGTGAAGTGAGCCTCTGGGTTATGAATCTGTCCCTCCAGCTTGTCCTATTTATTTCAGTGCTGAGGTTCAGGTCTCTCAAGCGTGTAGCCCGATGGGATTTGGATATTCTCAGGTGCAGCATGCCCATTAATTCCGGGTTTGACATGGCGTTATACATTAGGCACAGAACGCCTCTGAACAGGCGGTATGCCACTGAGTAGAGCTGGGGTTTTTTAACCGGTCAGCATATGACATCTGTTTGACCCCTTTGATCCTCTTGGTGAGGTACTTTTGGGGTCTTTCCAGTTGCTGCAGGTGTCTGGTAAAGTACATCCCAACAGGGGGATTTGTACTCAATTATGGGCCTGATGAGGGATGAGTAAAGTGGCACGATGCCCTCCCCTGATGTAGAAGTGAATCCCTTCATGATGGGGTGGGCTATATAAAATGTCTTTCTAATCACTTTGGCCATGTGGTTGTCAAATGAGAGATTGCTATCAACTTGGGTCCCCAGGTCCCTAATTACTTCTTCTGTACGTAATGGAGTACCACCTATGTGGTACTTTGTGGGCACTTTGTTTTTGCCAAAGGGGATGACTATACACTTGTTTGCATTCAGCTGGAGGCCATGGCTCTGGCACAAGTAGTCTGTTTCTATGAGGCCCTTTTGGAAGATGCTTGTGTCGGCTGGAGAGTCGATTATGGCGGCCAGTTTGCAGTCATCTGCATATTTGGTCAGCCACAGTCCTTCCGTGTTGGCCTGTACCTCCAATAAATATATATCAAACAAGAGAGGTCCCAGGACTGAGCCTTGTGGGACACCACTTGTAACTGGTTTGGAGTCTGGCATGGCTCCAGCAATTCTAACCATGTGGATTCTGTCCTTGAGCCAGTGTGCAATCCATCTAGTGACAGGGGCTTATATTTAAGCTGGTGAGCTTCTCCAGAATGCCCGAGTGGGGTATTGTATCGAAGGCTTTTGTGAGGTCCAGGTAGGCTGTGTGGACCACCTTCCCCTCGTCAATGGCCTTGATGACAGTTTCAAAGAAATCAACCAGGTTTGAGAGGCAGGATCTGCCCTTAACAAAGCCAAACTGGGTATGAACCAGTGTCTGTAGGTCCCCAATATCTATATTTATGTGGTCCATGATGATCCTTTCCATAGCTCTGCAGACCGAGCTAGTGTGGCTTATGGAGCGATAGTGTCCAGGATCCGTTGAGGCACCACCTTTCTGTAGAGGGACCACTGTTGCTGTACGCCACTCTTTGGACACCTATCCTGTAGTAAGGCTGGGATTGAACAGTAGTTTTATGTTTGGTTGTAGCACGTCTTGGAGTTCATGTAGGACACAGCTCGGGACACTGTCTGGTCCCATTGATGCAGTGTGTATTGCTTTGGAGAGGGCGGCTCTTACCTGAGCATCTGAGATGTCAGGGGGGAAGAACTCTACTGGGATACATATTTGCACTTTCGGTGTGGAGGGGGGGGGGAGAAGTTTGCGCTGAACCTGACAGCTAGAATGTTGGCAATGTCTGTGGGTTTGGTGTTTCTATTGACATTTTGGACTACCTCTGAGCATATCTGGGAATTACCACCCAGGTTCCTAACATAACTGAAGAAAGCCTTGTGATTATCCTTAGTGTCCTGTGCAATTTCTCTCAAAGCTGGCCTTAGACAGTCTTATGAGTGCCTGTAGTTATTTGCTAATACTGATCAGTGATGCCTTCCCTTTTTGGGATTTTGCTGTATCATTTAGTAGCTTCCTCCTTCTATTGTGTAGTTTGTTTATGGCTGGGGTCCACCAGACAGGACATCTGCCTTTGGAGGATTGGGTCTTGGTTTTATTCGGGATCACATGATCCATGCATTCCTGAAGGTGTCCATAGAATGCGTTTATAGAGGAATCTGCGGTCTGGTCTGTAGTTTCCACAGGCTCGGGGGCTTTGAAGGTTTCCACCTCAGTTTTGAGGAGTGTGAATTGGCTTTAGAGAAGTTGTTCACTGTGGTGTTCTGGGCAGGGGGTGGGGTTGGGATGTGAATATCCAGTGAGATTAGTTTATGGTCTGATCTTACCAGTGAGGGATACACTTCTGGTCTGGAGCATAGAGTCCCCATGTTGGTGATGATCAGGTCCAGTATGTTTCCCCTTCTTGTGGGAGTGGTAATAAGCTGTTCCATAGCATTTGAGCTCATATATTCCAGGAATCTTTGGCCTAGGGTGTTGGAGCTAGAGTCATGCTGCCAGTCTATGTTTGGGTAGCTGACGTCACCCAATATAATGGTGTTTGGAGAGACCTTCATATGTCCACTGTTCACAGGACGGCCGAGTGCAGTTCTTGGGTTTGGGAGGATGGTCTGTAGCAGGCTACAACCTGGAAGGCAGTTTCACCCATTGTTAGTTGCACATGGATAGTCTCTGATGCTTGGTGCTTTGCCAACAACCTGGAGGTGTGGGTATCTTTGATGAATATCAATACTTCCCCTCCATTTGTGGTTCGTTCCAAGTTTTGGGGCTGAAAAGCATGGTATGAGGTATAACCTGGTAGTGCAGAGGTGCTCTCAGTAGCCTTGAACCAGGCATCTGTTACTGCACAGATATCGATGTTCTCCATGCCAAGGAGAGTTTCGGGTGCATGCATCTTGAGGTTTAGACTTCTGGCGTTGGGTAGCATTACTCTTAGTTTCTTATCCCTTGTGATACCTATGAAGGTGGGTTGTCATTTGAGCCTTGCCTAACATAGGCACTATGGGGGTAGCAAGAGCCTTTGGCAATATCTGAAAGCCCAGGGGTGACAGGTGCAAGCCGTCCCTAGCGAAGCAGGTGGTTCAACAGAAGAGGAATATGTGAGGGTGTAGTGCCTGTGATTAGTTAGCAGTAGCATATATGACTGCTCACGTGGACAAATGCCAGGTAAGTCATATGCAATGTGTCACAGGCAATGTACATGTGAACAGGACAAACAGTGACATTCTGTCAAGTGAGACATGGACATACATATAGTAAGCTATGCAGATGTCACTAGGAGTCCACAGAAGCTCTGTAACTATGCATTGCAGGTGGGATCAGTATTCCAGTGTAATTGCAAGCAAACATGCATGCAAACACAGCTATAGTAAGCAGGGCTGCATGTAGTCCATTGTACAACAAACAAGCTGTACCACTTCCAGTAGGTAACACTGCAAATATGCAGGCACTATGCACATGTACATGGAAATACACAGGTCAGATGGCTAGGGTCCAGTCTCAGCGCACACAAGTGTACAGACCATGTACTGTCAGGATCTACAATAACTGGATGGAAACCCATGTGCTCATACCTGCAGTAATACACATGTCAAATAACAGACACTGAGCCTTCACTCAGTGGTTCCATACTTAGTAGGATGTATGCTACCTGGCCTGCCACCACAGTATCCCTGACATGTATGGGGACTCTCCCTCCTGTGACAGTTAGTTTTGTGTGTTGGGGCTGATTAGCATGGTATGAGATGTGAGCTTGCAGTGCTAGGGTGCTCCTGTGTGTCCTGTACCAGTCGTGTAGTACTGCACACATATCAACATCCTCAAACATCTGCATTGCAGAGTCCAGTGTGGGCAACATGCCACTTGCAGTTTACATGTCCATCATTGCGTATTAATACATTCATTACCTTATCCCCTGTGCTACCTATGTATGTAGCCTTCTGTTGACATCCTTACCACCAGTATGCCAACATGTGCAGATGATACACTATGGTACTTACCATGGGTGTAGACAACAGTACATGACAATCACACCCTTACTGCATCAGGCATGCTGCGATATACCCACAATTATTTCAGCACACATTACTGTTAACAACATGATACTATTACTACACGTCTATGTAGTCACCCTGTGCATCAGCAACATGTTAACCTGTACCTGCAATGATGTTACAGATTGCAGGAGGTGGCACAGTTTCATCATATGCACAGGGTGTGAACTTGGTATGCCTGAGTCAGCCACCGATACCACCGATTGACATGTATGTGTATGTGTGTTGGTGAGGGACAGCAGTACAAGGTGGGGCAATGTTGATGCAGTGTGTGCATGTATGCGGTAGCCCTAGGTGTTGTCAATTCGCATGTGTGTATGGATGCACACAGTTCCACCTCATGGCTGCCATATACTGGCGTTTGTGGACAGCCACAGACTGTACCTGCCAGGTCATACAGATCAGTGTCTCTGGCCACGGACACGGTACCTGTGCCTTGCAGAGGTGCTACAGACTGTATCCGGTACCAACCCAGACTGGGTACTGTCATCAGAAGCAGGTGTTCGTTGACTGGACACAGATCCCTGTCGGGCCTGGCCAGAGCCACATGCATGTGGTCTCCTGGGGCGGTCTGATGACAGCACAGACCCAGCATTGCTGGGGCTGCTGCTGGCACTATGGGGGCGGCCGCGGCCCTGTTGTCGTCCGCGACCACTGCCAGCTGCTGCTGTTGCTGGCATACGCCCATGTCAACGCCTCAACCATCCACCATCGCCTTGGCTCATGGACATGTAGTTGTGGAACCGGTCTAAAATGTCCCCACAACGTCTGTCTATGACATCGGTGAAATTACGGATGGCAGCCGCAATGTCACGCATACTGTCAGTCATGGCTGTGCGACATGCTGTCAGCTCCCTCAGACCCTGTCTGGTGTACCATTCAATACGTGACTGTGCCTGCATGACAGCCCGAAACATAGCTGAGGTTGTAAGACCTCTGTGGGCATGTCTGACAGGGGCAGTACGCCCACGGATGCTCCCACGAGAACCCCTGGACATCTGTCTGTGTGGTACCATCTCTGGGCCATGCCCATGGCTGCTGTGTGGGGAGGCATGTGCCACAGATACCACATTACCCTGGTCAATGCCCACTGTATGCTGTCCAACACCTAGGGACATTGGTGACAAAGGGTGTATTGGCAGGATAACTGTGCACATTGATGGGGTTGACAGCTGTGTGCTGTCAATCGGCTGACCAATGACGGACCCTGGCATACCTTCCTGTGCCATTACACAGATGTCATAATTATCAGTACCCATGGCACCTGATTCAGGTTCCCTGCTGCATGACACCAGAGCAGCACCAGAACCTGTGGGAGGGAAACAGGAAACACAGTTTACAATGTCTACACATTACCAGTGATGCACACATCCACACATGCACAGATCCAGACATGCACAGGTGCAAAGGTGCACACATGCACAGGTGCACACATGCACGCGTGCACAGGTGCACACATGCACACATGCACACATACACACAGTTGCACACAATTGTACACTACTCAGTATGCATGATATCAATACACAGACACAGACACACCTACATGCATACAAAGAGCACTACTAAGTGAGCCTAATATTACTATTACTATCAAGACTATTAC
This sequence comes from Protopterus annectens, assembly GCF_019279795.1. NCBI lineage: Eukaryota > Metazoa > Chordata > Ceratodontiformes > Protopteridae > Protopterus > Protopterus annectens. The sequence continues at coordinate 1,642,433,382 of NC_056741.1, read as the reverse complement.
AGGTATTGTTAATACACACTCACCAGCATGGATAGGCTGCATTGCTGTTACACCGGAGGGACCTGCAGACATGAAGAAACTAATGTCAGTGGACACAACTGTGCCATTGTTACTGAGTATGATACAGGTCAGTAGTACAACAGTCGCCTTTCACAGGTCAGCTGCTAATATTGAGGATATCACACTTGCACATTAAATACTATGGTGACAGCTACAAACCAAGGACACACCTCACACATGCATTCACTACCAGTGTACACAACAGTCAACTATACATATGGCATATTACCTGCACGCTCACTGTCTTGCTGCTGCGTGGCTCCAGCCTCCATCATAATGCATGTCTGCTGCTGTTGTTGTTGCTGGCGGACTGGAGCCACTACACTCATGAGTAGTCCCTCCAGTCTGGTGAGTGGGGGATGTGTAGCCACCCCACCACCTGTGGCGACCTGTTGCCTGTGGATATCCGACGCACGCTGATGGACATTTCTGATTAAATCACCGCAGTGATGCCGTACCTGCTCATATGTCCTATTATGCGTGCATATGTCATTTACCCGACGGACCAGGTCTTGCAACAGTGCAGCCCTCTCCTGCTGATTCTGGCTGGTGCGGGAAAAGAGTATTGCATAATCCCGCACCAGGCTCTGGTGTATCTCCTCATCCTCAGCTGTGGAGTAAGCGGGATTTCACGGGTGAGCCATGTACCTGAAAAAGACAATAACCTGATATCAGCAATATATGTCAGCAGAATTTGGCACACATACTTACACATGCTACTCGACTGTTATGATACAACATATCTCACATATATAGCATCTGTCTGTCTATTGGTGGATACACATGTAAATGGCCAGGTATCAGTGCTCAGCCAGCAACTGTGCAACAGTACCTGGCACACTCCATACGACATACTACCAAACCCCAGCAGTCAGAACACTGATTCAGGTTCAGAGCACCTCCTCCCTCTGGGGTTTTGTATCCAGGTACTGTATGGACTACATCATCAACTACTGTGAGCTGACCACACACTAATTGCCCTGGATATACATATCCCACCTCCACCACCTGCACAAACGACTATAGTGAATAAAGTACAGTTTTGTACCTACCATAAATGTAGATGTCCGAACTGGATAGCATCTGCAGTCATAACAACTGGGTTGTCCTGTCGTCAGGCAGCCCTTCAGTTGGCCGGATTCCAAAGTCGGGTCCGCTTCGCTGATGTCGCACTTCACCCGACGTCATCTCTGTGGGTCTTCGGTATAAAGGCATCAGCCGCCATTTTCTTCAGTGTTTCTTGCCCCAGATGCCAGTAGCCTTCTTGAAGGCTAAAATTTGGATAAATGCCAATGTTTACAAAAAGATAGAGGTAAACACAAAAATAAGCATGTATGTACATATATACAAACAAATACACCATAAAAGACTCCCCACCAGCTAGCTATTAGGAGGGTAAACACCACGAAAGTACCACAGAGGGGCAGGAGGGAGGGAATCCTGACTGCAGATGCTATCCAGTTCGGACATCTACATTTATGGTAGGTACAAAACTGTACTATGTCCTTCATGGATGCATCTGCAGTCATAACAACTGGGTAGAATACCATAGCCAACTAGGGGAGGAGGAAAAATAGATTATGGTGTGTTTAGGATCCCTTGCAGTACAGCAGTGGCAAACCCTGCTCGGGATCTGGAATATAGAGGCAAATTATAATGCTTGGCAAATGTATGCACGGAGGTCCAAGTAGCCGCCTCAATAATGTCTTTGGTTGCCACCTCAGAAGAAGGCTGTGGTAGTGGCTATGCCCTTGTAGAATGAGGTCTTATGTTCTGTGGAATTGGTTTTCCATGGAAGGAGTAACAGAATCGTATGCAATTTCCTATCCATTTCGAGATTGTCTGTTTGGAAATAGCTTTTCCTTCCTTCCTGTTGCATAGGCTACAGGCTAAAGCTGGTCAGTTTTTCTGCTACTTTTTGTTCTGTCCAATAGTAGCGTAGCTGTCTATGTACATCCAAGGTATGCAGTATTCTTTCCCTGTTTTGTGGGTTGGGAAAGAAGGTAGGTAGGTGGATTGCCTGGTTTAAAGACACTCTGGATACCACCTTAGGCATAAATGTAGGATTAGTCCTCATGGACACTCTATCTTGGTGGAAGATTAGGAAGGGTTGTACTGCCATTAGGGCCTGAAGTTCAGAAACCCTCCTGGCTGAGGTTATTGCCAGTAGAAAAGCAGTTTTCCACGATAGATGCTGTAGGTCTGCTGTTGCTGCTGGTTCAAAAGGTGATAGTGTCAACTTTTCTAGCACAAAGTTCAAGTCCCAAGCTGGCAATGGTGGTTTCATTGGAGGTTTTACATTCTTGATTCCTCTGAGGAACTGCCTGAGTAAAGGATGTGAAAAGACAGGTGGATCAAAGCTGTATTCTGCTGATATAGCTGATGCATGTATCTTGATGGAGGAGTAGGACAAGCCTGTATGTAGAAGTTCTGCCAGATACTCCAGAATGTTAGGCATATCTATGTTTGACACATCTTTTCCTCTTTCAGTACTCCAAATGACAAACCTTTTCCATTTTCCTGCATAGTTCCTTCTTGTTGAAGGTCTGCGGCTTCAAGAATAATATCTTTAACTCTTGTGAAGTGAATAACTCTTTGTGAAAGTTCTGATTAGCTGCTGCTATGTGATGTTCCATGCAGTCAGTTGCAGCGCTTTTAGGTCGTTTTTAGTGGATGCATGATGCTGTAGTTGTTCTGAGTTAACATCAAAGGCATCAGAGGTATTGGCCACATATTGTTCGAGACATGCTCCTCAGCAGTGGGTACCAGTGTTGTCTTGGCCAGTTTGGAGCTATCAGGATTATTCTTGCACGTTCTTCCTTGATTTTTAGTAATACCTTGTGTATCAACTGAAGAGGTGGGAATGCATATGCTGTTAGGCCTTCCAGCTGAAGGAGAGAGAATCCACTTTCCATGCCAGTGGGTGGAATGTCCTTGTGCAGAATTTTTTTTGAGCTGGTGATTGAGAGGGGAAGTTAGATCTATCTGAGGCATTCCCATTTCTTTGAGATGGTCTTGAAGATGTCCGGGTGTAGCATCCATTCGTAAGGGCATCCATGTGGTTCTGCTTAATATGTCTGCTAGAGTATTCTCCTTTCCGTACAAATATTGCCTGTAACTGGATGTTGTAGCTGAGTGCCAGGTTCCACAGCTCCAAAGTCATTCTGCATAGGGGGGTAATGAATGAGTGCCTCCTGTTTGTTGATGTACCACATGACTGTGGTGTTGTCTGTCCTTATCATCAACTGGCCCTCTTTGAGAAATGGTCTGAACTTTTGAACTTTGATTGCCAGTTTTACTGCCGGCATTTTTAGGTTGATGTGCAGGTGAAGTTGATCCTCGTCCACAATCCTTGCACGCATTTGTCCAGAGCATGTGGGCCCCCATCCTAGGTCTGAAGCCTGTTGTGATGGTCTGGTTTGCTTGACATCTGCAAAGGGTAGACCTGGGTTTGACTGGCATGCTTGAGCCCACCATAGGAACTCCTGTTTTAAGCATGGAATTAGTGGAATTTCTGTTTCTAGGCTGTGCCTGTGTTGGGACCATAAGTTCTTTAGGTACCACTGTAGTTTTCTCATATGTAGTCTGGCAAGTGGGACCAAGATTATGCATGATGCCATGAAGCCCAAGGCCTGCAGTACTTTTCTTGCTGTTAACTTGTTCTGTTTTGTTAGAGCCAAAGAGTAAAGAGGAGGAGTTCTTTTGTTTTTCTGCAGTTAGGAATGCCATTTGTCTTACTGTGTCCAATTCCGCCAAGAATGTCCTTGTTTGGGATGGTATCAGCCTTGATTTTTGTAAATTGACTGTGTATCCCAGTGCTTGTAGCAAGTAAATGACCCTTTGTAAATCTGTTGTCAGCTTGCTTTGTTGTCCCTTGTAGCAGGCAGTCGTCCAGGTATGGGGTAAATTTGAATTCCTGTAGTCTGCAGTGGGCGATTACTGATGCCAGGCATTTTGTGAATACTCTGGTATGATAGATAAGCCAAAGGCAATGCTGAGAATTGATAATGCTCTGATCCTGCAAGAAATCTGAGGTATCTTCTGCAAATTGGTCGAATGGGGGACAGCCAGGGTATGCTCCTGAGACTCTAGGGAGTTACCAGCCAACACTCCTGCCCAGCATGGGAAGAAGGTGGACAGGTCATTAGAATAGGTCTCCAACTTTTTTCTTGGAACTAGGAATAGTTTGACTGAGTAGAATCCCTTTCCTTGTTCTGTTGTTGGCACTACACTTTCCACAGCTCTCATGTTTGCTAATTGCATTATCTGTTGTAGAGCCTCTGTTTTTTGGAGGTAGATTTGGCATTCTCTTTGGACTGGTAAAAGTGTGTGGGAAGACCGCGTAACCTTGATCTATGGTTTGTAAAATCCACTTGTCTTTGTGATATAGTGCCAGTTCTTTGAAAATAAGGTTAATTTGCCGCCTAATGGAGCTGCTATTTGTTTCCTGGTAGGCGGATGTAGAGGTAAGTCACTGTGGTTGTGTTGTTGTAGTGGCAGTGGTTAGTGGCAGTGTGTCTGTGCCTCTGTTGTTACCTTACTGCCACTGTCGCCCTCTGTAGCACCTCTGGATTGGTTTCTGCCTCTGGCTGCATATTTTCCTGCCCCTTTGGGATCTTGTGAGTCAGGGAAGGACCAATTTTGGCAGGCCAGTTCCTTGCTAAACCTTGGGGGTTGAACCTGAACCTGCAAGAAATCTTTAACGTTTTTTTTTTTTTTTTTTTTCTTTTCTTCTATTACCTGCTGGGCAGGTGTACCAAACAAGCTGGTCTTATCCATAGGAACATCTAACAACTTAGCTTTACATGATCCGTAAAAGGCTGTCCTTTAGCCATGCATGTCTTCTTATCACTGTGCCCAGTCATGGCTGATCTAAATGAAAGCTCAGTGCATCATATAGCCACATTTTAAGGAATGGTTACTAACCTGTTGTATATTATTTACCATTTCTAATACATATTTCTTATCAATAAGTCATCAGGATAGCTTTTTTTTTTAACTGAGCAAGCAACTTAAACTCTTGTGTATCATGTGAAACTGATATTTAAAGTAGCTGCTGAGAGAGTAGAGTAGAGGTGTAGACTTTTTGCCCCATCTGTCTAATGACCTGGCTTCCCTTTCAGAAGGAATAGGGTTTTAGCTGTGGGTCGGGCCCTGCCTGGGACCCCCTGGGATAGTTTCGGGCAAGGGTGGGGGCCTTGTAGTGGTGGGTGATGAGTGTCTGGTAAAAAATCTGTCTGTTTGGTGGTTTGGCTGGAGGTAAAGAATCTGGAGCAGAGCAGACATCATTGAAGGCATCGCCCACCACAGAGAGGAGAGGAGCAGCGCAAGGGCTCCAGCTGTGGAGGTGCAAAAGTCCCAAGTCTTTTCTGAGGTGAGTCTGAGAACCTCTGCCTGCCAATCGCTCTCGCATGGGCATGTAGGCTTTCCCAAAGGAAAATTTCTTCTGGGGGGAAGCAGCTGAAGCTCTTCTTCAGCATCTGAGTCTTAGCTAATTGGGATTGAGGAGCCTGGGCTGGTCTGTTGCGTCTGATTCAGAGCAGAATCATCAGAGGGACATAGACACAGGCTGGGGGGCTCTGCTCTTCTCTGGGGGGCTGAGGCCCTGTCTGGGTGAGATTGAGATCCCCTGATTAATGAAATTTACCTCTAAAAGAGTAAGCATTTGTAGAACTAGAGAAGGGTCAGTTGTAGTAGGTTTTGGCAGGCTGTTTTAGGCACTGTTTTAGCTTTTTTAAAGGCCTTAAAGGCCTAGGATGGACATGCTGAGGCCTTAGCATAGCCAAGGGGTTGGGGCGTTGACATCCAAGGGAATGGTGTCTGTGAAGTCAGGGTGGCAAATCCACGCAAGTGGATAAAAAAAATGAGGCCGGCCGGGTTAGAAAGAGCAGGCAGGGGGTGGTAGTGTTTTGATCAGCTCGTTGCTAATCGTTTTTCTCTTCGCCGTAAACCGACACTCAGCGGTTTGTGCTTAACCGGTTTCGCCGAACCGCTCGGCGCGAAGAAGTAAGTCGGTTTGGGTCTTTTTTTTAGCAGTTTGGGTAGTCGGTCAAATATCCCACGCAATCATACGCGAAAACAGAACAGAAAAAACTGGTTCAGCAGCCACCGACACGCTGGTGGTAACAGGCTGGTTGCCGAAGCACAGGCCTAAACACAGGCTGCTACGTGGGCTGGGGGGCCTAAAAGGCAGACAATAAGAGAAGAAATCTTTTTTGCAGGTTTGTTTTTCACAGGTTAAACACCATTAACTTTTTCTGACATCGCTGAGGCAAGAAAGAAGTGTCAACAACGGTAATCAGTTTAGAAGTCTTCGGCAGTATTCGGTAGAAGTAATCTCTCTGATCCGGACCGACCGCACTTTAAAAGCTTGTCTCCTCTGCGCCGGCGGCAAGAAAGACTGAAGAGAAATGGCGCCGGATGATGCCTTTGGCAGAAAGACCCACAGATGGAATCGCCGCGAAGTGCTACATCCGCCGGCCGGACGACAACTTTTGGAACCGCGAACCGAAGAGCCGCCTGACCACAGGACAACCCAGTTGGATGACATCATTGCAGATGCAAACTTTACACTTTGTAACAGTGACATGGTATCCTTTCAGCCCACTGGGCCAGTGGCAGATACAACCCACAATGCTGACCCCTACACAAATGCTTTCTACAGACATCTCCGAGAATGCATGGATCATGCAATCCCATATATGAGCAAGACACTCTCCACAAAGGGACAGCATCCTGTCTGGTGGACCACAGCCACAGACAGATTGTATTACAACAGATGGAAGCTACTGCAAGACAGAGCATAATTCCATAAAGGGAAGGCATGTCTGAGCAGCACTAGTAAGGATCTATTTTCCATCATACAAACATCCATGGGCAACTTTGAGAGGGAAATCAAGAGGGACACTACAGATAACCAGAAGGCCTTCTTCAGTTATGTTAGCAACCTAGTCAGAATCCATCCTCTATGCCCATAGTTAGTACTCAACAACAAATATTTCACTGAAACCACAGATATTGACAACATTGTGGCAGACAGGTTCAGTGCAGGTGTCACCCCGCCCTATCCCCCAGAATAAGACATAGTTATCCCAGCTGACTGTAATCTCCCTGTCATCACAGATGTCCAGGTGAGAGTCGCCCTCATGAAAGCAGAATACACAACATGACTGGGACCTGATGGTATCCCCAGTTGCATGCTACATAAACTCTGACAGGAGATAAACACACATATAGAAGTGCTATGTAACACTAGCCTGACTACAGGATATGTACCTGTACACTGGCGCACAGCAGCAGTGGTTCCACTCCACAAAGGGGGCACCTCAACATACCAATACAATACAATACAACACAATACATTACATTACAATAAATACTATACAATATGCTATTGCCCCTGGGAGTACAGCAGCATACTGTTCTGCTACCCTGACCATTGTGACACATGTGGTGTGATGGTACCTGCTGCTGTCACACAGTTACACAGGGTGACTCATATGGCATATTACCTATCTGACTAACATTCAGCAGGGGTATGTGTGACATGTACTCATGGGGAGTCTTGCTTCTTAACACTGTGTGGTTTATTGCAGGGTATGTCTTATCTGTGGGTAGGAACCTTTACCTCCAAATGTGCTCTCTATTGCAGTGGCATGGACGACACACAGCAGTAATTTAGGTTGTGGATGGTGTGAGGTGTTACTATGGTTGTTGGACATCTGTCATGGGTGTGACTTACGTATGTAAATCCAGGAGTGGTAACCTCTATGTGGGTAGTATGTGTGTACTCTGTGGTGTTGTCAGTCACTGTGCATTGGTAATGTGTTTGAGTGCATTGTCACAGTGTTGTACATGTCACTGTGTCCTTCTCCATATCTGTAGCTGTCATGTGAGATACATACCATGGCATCCATTATGTGGTGTGGAGGGGTACACTGACCTACATGTCCGTAGCTGACACACCATGACTGCTGACATATACCATGTGCAGGTATTCCAGGAATAGTGTGCCACTGCAAATATCATTGTGGGCACTATTGTACACATGTATGACCCTGTTCACCCCTGACACATGCAGTGGTGGGCAGCCAATCACATACCTGGTGGTTACTGGTGTAGGTGATTTGAAATGGGGTATGGTACTCCAGTTTTGACACTGGTGTTCACTCCATGCCTTTGTCACCAGGCACCTGTTGCAATACATCTGTACACATGTGCCTCACTCAGAATATATATACATCTCTCTCTCTCTCTCTATATATATATATATATATATATATATACATACATATATATAGAGAGAGAGATATATATATATATATATATATATATATATATATATATATATATATATATATATATGTCTGTATACATATACACATATATATATATTGATGTACATATATTGCTATGGATATGGAGGGGGGGGCACAGAGGGGGTGAGAGTGACAGAGGGGGTGGGACAGGGGGTGTTGAGGTCGTCATACACAGTCATACCTGTAGACAGTCAGATCAGTCTGTCTATGTATATGTATCTACATATATCTATATCTGTATGTGTGCATTACATATACATTTATTTATTTATTTATTTTATTTTATTTTACATTTGTTGACCGGGATAGTCCGACTGGATACATGTCCATTTTCAGCGGAGGTCCGGGGAGAAAAGCTCCACAGAGAAACAGATTACAAGTAAGTTTACAAATACATAAATGAAAAGGAGAAACAGATACTAATTAACATATTTTATGCTTTCCTTGGCTTAGCTATTGTTAGCAACAGAACAGTTAAAATCCAACTCAATAATTCAAATACAACTCAAGAGACAATAATGATACTATGTTAAGATACAAGTTCTACGTTGATTGTAGAGTTCTAAGGGATCATGAAGAAACTGATTACTGTCGAACAAACAAAATAGGATTAATAGTCAGTTAATTTACGAATTATTTAAGGCCAAAAAGAAATAAACCCAAGTTTGTTCAAGTAGGGTAGGATATGTTGTAGATCAAAGAGAAACTAGTCTGGATTTACGCATGAGCATAGCCAATGTGCCTTAAAGAATTGTATAAGATTTTTTTTAAATTGAGAAAGGGAGTTAGTAAGTCTTAGGTTATTAGGGAGGGAGTTCCAAACCTTTCCTATAGAATTGGCAAAGAGAGCATCACCTCCCATATTGTTGGATTTGATAGTTTGGACCAGTAATCTGTTAGAGGAGCGAAGACTGCTTAGGTTGGAGTAGGGGGTCAGTAGATTATTCAGTGAAGGGGTTTTGTCAGGTTCCTTAATGATTTTTAAATGCTTCAGAGAGTTGGTTCAGTTTGAGAAGATTGGGTAGTTCTAACCAGTCAAGTTTCTTTAGGTTAAGGCAGTGATGAGTTCTATAAGGAGCCCCTGTTATAAATCTGGCAATGTGATTATAAGTCACCGAGAGTTTATTAACATCACATTTGTTGAGGAAAGAGAATACAGGAGAGGCATACAGTAGTGTGGAGAGGAGATGGTGCAGGCGATAGTTAGTTTGGCATTGGGGGTTAGGAAGTTCTTAATTCTATACAAGGATACGAGTTTCTTATTTACAGCCTTTACGGTCTGACTGATGTGCAAGTCAAATTTAAGTTTATTGTCAATAGTGACCCCTAGTAGTTTAGTGTTGGTATCGGGCTCAATTATGGTGCCATTATTAGATTGAACGAAGAAGGTACTATTGTTAGCTTGTGGAGAGTGTTGCACTGGAGGAGGAACTGAGGTGGGAAAGAATTGTAGTAACTTAGTTTTTTTTGGGTTTAGGATGAGATTCCTCTCCGAGAGCCATTTTTCTACTGTAGCAAAGCAGTGTTGGGTTAATACTTGTAAATCAGGGAGAGCGATATCTGAGCAAATAAGGGTGGAGTCGTCTGCGTATTGGATGCATGTGGCTTTAGGGATGACTGAGTGAATTTCGTTTATAAACACGGAAAAGAGAAGGGGACCTAGTATGGAGCCTTGGGGAACTCCTATGGTATTAGGTAACAGGTGAGAGAGCTTATTTTGCCATTGGACTGCCTGTTACCTTCCAGACAGATAAGCAAGGAACCAGTTGAGAGTTGAATTATCAAAGTGGAAGGTTTCTAGTGTGTGGAGAAGTAGTTGGTGATTGACCATATCAAAGGCTTTTGACAAGTCAAGAAAGAGGGCGGAAGATATTTTTTTGTTATTACAATTTTTTATTAATTGAGTCAGTAAAAGAAAGGAGGGCAGTGGTCGTACTATGGTGTGGTCTGAAACCATGTTGAGATTTGGTCAATAGATTGTTTAGGGTGAGGTAATGAAGAAATTGTTTATGAACACATCTTTCCATGATTTTGGCTATTGGAGACAATATTGCTATAGGTCTGTAGTTAGATGGTTCGGTAGAAGAGCCACCCTTATGGAGTGGTATGACGTAGGATATTTTCCAGATAGAGGGGATAGTGGCCTCAGTAATAGTTCTATTAATCAGGATAGAGATAGGGTAGGCTATAGCATCTGCTGCTATTTGCAGGTATTCAGCTGGGAGTCGGTCTGCCGAGAGGGTGGTTGGTTTAAGTTTCTTCAGTAAGATTCTGATATAGGAGGTGGGTATATGCTGTAACTTAAAGGAGGGGAATGTTTCATCAGTAATGTTAGTTAGGGGAGAGGAAGGAGGAGGTAGTTGATTGGCTAGTGACTGAATAGTCTCAGTAAAGAAGGAGTTAAAAGTATTAGCTACGTCTTCTGGTTTTTTGCCAATAAGTGTCTCAGGGGTAGGGGTAGCTGATTTCCCAGGATGGAGGAGATTATTTAAGCCTGCCCAGAACTTCTTTGGGTTGTTCTGGTGTTTCTCTTGGAGGTGACAGAAATAGTTCTTTTTGTCCAGTGTGCTGGCTTTTTTAGTTTTGTTTCTAAGCTGCTGAAATTTAATACGATCTAGGGGTGCCTTAGTGGCTCGCCATTTGTCCCAGCCCTTGTCTCTAAGTTTAATTTTGGATTTAGTTTCCCTGGTTAGCCAGGGAGCTATCCGCACCTTAGTTCTGGTAAGTCGGTTAGGTGCATGATTGTCCAGAATATTTAGGAATGTGTCAGTAAAAAATGTCACACTCTCATCAAGGGGCAGAGTTTTTAGCTTAGACCAGTTACAGGATTTGAGTTCTGCTACAAATTGCATTGGTACAAATTTCTTCTTATTTCTAACAAGTCTATGTATGGGAAGGTTTGTGCTGGTAAATTTGTGTTTTATTATGAAAGTGACGAGATGGTCACTAAGATCGTTGGGGAGGGTCCCAGTGGTATATTTATGGGTGTGGTTATTGGTAAGAATCCAGTCAAGTATACTCTCTTTTTGGTGAGCATTTCCTACTCTTGTTGTAGAGACTATATGTTGGGAGAATCCATACAGGTTAATGGGCATGGGGTTAGTCTGTGCGAACATTGGGTCCAGTCAATGTTGACATCGCCTAGTACAATGGTTTCTTGAGGGTAGTTGGTGGCTAACCAGTTTAACGTTTGCTCCATAGTTTCTAAGTTGTTCCCAGGCGGGATATAAATTACAAAAAGGTTAATACTTTTTTGGTTATTTAAGCATATTTTTAGGGCTACTGACTCTGCATAAGCAGCTTTAGGTGGTTGGATAGGATGCATTATGATATTGAGTGTACTTTTATACAAAACAGCTATACCGCCACCCCTTTTTTTTTCGCGATCGACCCTTAAAATATTATATCCAGGTGGGAGGATCTCTTCATCTTTGGTGACTGGTTTAAGCCATGTTTCTGATAGGCACATAATATCAGGGAGGTGAGTGGCTAGCATGGTATGTAGGTTATGAAGCTTACTGTTGATGCTTCTTAGGTTAAGATGGAAGATGAGAAGGGAGCTAGCTGTTGGGCTAATACTGGCGTGACAGAGTTGGGATTAGAGGTTGGCCCTGGGTTCGGGTGTATATCACCATCTTTAGTGATACCTTTCTTCAGTTGATCTAAGAGTTTTAGAAGTTTATAAAGTATCTTGTCCATATTTTGTTGTTGGGTCCCTTGGGTATAACTGGGTGAGGTATATACTATTTGTACCTGGCGTCCTTATGGGGTGATAGAGAGGAGAAAGTTCGTTAGGGAGCAGATTTATGGGAATGCAAGTTTGTCCCTTTGGGTATTGAAATCCTGTGAGTTTTAGGTTTTCATAGCTAGATAATAAGTAAGGGATAATTATAAGTGGTAGTATAAGTGGGATAAAAAGATTCTTTGCTTTTGACATATTAAGAGGAAGGGTAGTATACTAAGATAGATGGGACCAAGAATTTGGATGACTAGTATTAATTGATTGCTGGGGTTATGGGAGGAGATGTAGTTAATGGGTGGACGAATGTGATTGGCTCTGAGGTAAGTGGGGTGTGGTTGTTGAGCTAATAAATGTAGGGATAGTGGGGGCGGGTGGGATAAGGGGGCAGGGTGAGGTGCGGAGCGAGCCCGAGGGAAGCGAGGGCGAAGCGGAGCGGGGATACACCACCCAGGAGCTTTCTGGGTCTCAAAGGTCCTATACTGGAGGTAAGTGCAGGAGGCCACTAATGATAGTAATTAGACTATATATGTTTGTACATATTCGATCTATCTACATCTGTCTATGTATTCCCACATCTCTCTCTGTGTATGTATACATATATGCATATCATATATATATATATATATATATATATATATATGATATGCATATCATATATATACATACATATCTTGACATACATATGTATCCATATGACAGACAGGTATATCAACATGTTTGTCTATCATACTGTATACACACACTAACATACTGCTAAACATACATAACTGTGAAATCTACTTTGTACATTGTACTACAACCTACAGTCAACCTACATCGATATGTGCACATAGATGCTCTCACATACAAATGTATGTACAGCCTTCACTGATAGTTGCTGTATGTCCCCTGCCCTTTACACATCTTCATATACATATGGATACAGACCAATGACACATATGGAGGGTTCACAGTATGTAGACCTTTATAGTATTACTTCACATTACCTGTGTTTGTCACAGCTGCTTGTGTTCCCGTCTGGTTTTCTGTCCTGCTGCTCCACTTGCCAGTTGTCAGCTTTCAGGTGGCTGTTGCTGAACAGTTTTGTTTGTGTCTGCTTAATTTCAATTTTCTCTATCTCTGTCTCTCTCTCTCTCTCTCTCTGTCTGTCTCTCACGTCCTCCTCAGGGTGCAATGAAAGTATTGCATGTGTGGACTGGGAGTACAGCATACTTTTGTAGGTATCTGCATATGTCCATGTGATGGCCTCTGCACCAATTGTTAGCCAGCATTTGCTAATTGCATGCAGCCAGTTGTGTGCTGATTGCAGTTCTCACTGTGATTTCAAAACAGTGCTATAAAAATGTATGTGAGATAGGCGTAGCCCTTTCAGATTTTAAGGGCAGGGACCATGCTGGTATGCTGTGGACAATGTTCTGTGAGTGTAAAGGTTGGTATCTCTCTCATATTTCCAGCTGTGTTGTAGATTAACATTCCTCCATTCATTTCTCCAGTTTCCTGTACTAACTGTGTATGTACACTGACACCTACAACTACTACTACTGTTAATGTGTGTGTGTGCTTTCCTTTCACTTTTGCTTGCACTTTGTTGCTAAGGCTTCAATATTTGCCCTTTACAGTCACTACTTGTATGCCTGCTAGGTGTCCTGACTGTGGTGTGCTGCTGTGGCTTTCCTATTTTCCATGTACATTCACACCTTGGAATGCTTGCTATATCTGCTAGGGTGTTACAGCATGCAATGTGGTCTGGCCATGGTGTGGGCCTTGACATCTATTAGGGTATTTGAGTATGCTGCTGAGCAGGCCCCAGAGACTCTCAGGTTCATCTGTTATCTGCCTCATGGAATGGTACATATCAGTGGGGTACACCCATTAAATTGTCTGGTATGCTGCAGTTGTGAGTGTGGGTTAGCATGAGCATATGTACTACTACACTTATTCTGACATGCAAGTGGTGAATACTTTCAGGGCTCCATAGTTACCATGGCATGTGTTGTTACACCTTTCTGCCTACTGTTTGTACATTTCACATGGAGTCTGTGGGGCTTCCCTGTAACTCATTCACTGTTGCTATGTCTAGGCTCTTAACTATTCAAATATGGTGGTGTCAGACCTCGCATGTGTACAAATATTTGCAGGTTGTCCATATTTCTGCCTCATATTTTGGTCAATATCTCATGCACAGCTTTTTCTGGCAAATCACTCTGGCCTCAAGTCAGTATATAGTGACAAACATTCAAGTTACAGACTTCATACCCTTCCAAACATCCCACAAAATGCAGAACCTGTTACTCTCTGAACTGTCTGAGTTTGTTGTAACATTATTTGTAATGTGTCCCTGGTTTTGGGCCTTGGCTCCACATATTTTATTACTTGGTCCCGATGTGTTCCTGTAAGAGGTTGTGGGGTATGGGCAGTGATTATCCTGCTGTGAGTATGTGTGTAGCTTGCAAGGTGCTACAGTGACATTATTACCTACTAGCTACCAACTAGCATGGCTGTTTCTGTTCACTCACTACTATTATGGAAATCCACTAGTTTTGACAGTAATTCTAAATGACATGCTTTGTGTACTACACATCCTATATTCCCTTTACATTAATTCCTACTATTACATGATATATTTATTTTATCACAATGTTCTTGTATAAGAGTCATGGCTTAGTGGTAAGTCATGCAGACTACTGTTTCCAAGGTCCTGGGTTCGGGACTGACAGTGGGATTTTATTTTGCTTTTGAACTGACTACAGGACCTGTCAATCAGAGTGACTAAGGCACTTTTAAGCAGTTGTAACCGGGTTAGCACTGGTTTCCGCGGAGCTCACGCATGTGCACTGGCGTTGAGCTCCGTGCACACACGCTTACAACCGCTTAAACGTGCTTACTCTTGCGCACACCCGCGCTATTTTCTTTGAAAGAAATGAAAATGGGGAGACAGGAAAGTGGTGAAAAAGGGGTCACAAAGAGGGTAAGACAGTAGGGAAACAAGCTTGGGTTTTGCAGGAGGGATGTAGGTAAGGCCCATAGCTGCCCATTCCTTCATCAGCAACAGCTGTGCATATGTTTGTAATTTGGTGTGACATTTGATACCTTCCACCCCTGAGAGAGGTGTAAGGACAACAATAATACTTGTTGTACAGCCAATTGTAATTGATAGTTTCCATGTCTGGTAGACATATGTGCAGAATGGGCAGCTATGTATGGGGCGTAATTTTTTTGTGGGTACAGAGTGCCCCCCCCTTTTTTTTTTCAGGTGAGAGTGGTATGTCAGGTGAAGGAAGTTGGTATAGCTGGGGAGGTAGGTTGGGTAGGTCAACAGACAAGACAAACAAGACGCATACAGGGGCGGTGTATGACACGTGTGGGGGGGATTACACAATTGACGGGGACGGAGGTTTGGATATCCAGAGCCCATGAGCCCACAGATGGCAACAGTGGAACTGATATCCCCACCCATGGGCAGTTGCCACTGTTCCTTCACTGCCCAGGATGGGGCTGTGCTGGGGGCTGTGTAGGCCGGGCAACAGGCATGCCCGTAAGTTGTGCCACCTGGGCCTCAAGCTGGCATAGGGGCTCAAGAACAGAGTCCCGGATCTCACTATGCACCAGAGTCCGGACGCTATGGAGGGTGAGTGGTGGTTTTCCTCCGGCCACGCTTGCAGAGGGGGGACGGGCCCCATCCCCTGCAGCGCTTCCACCCGCAGGTGGCACAGGGCCACCGGAGGGTCCAGACTGGGCACTAGTGCCAGGTGCACTTGCCAGCTGAGGTGGGAGAGGTGGGTCCGCTGGAACCCGCCTTCCCTGTCGTTCTATGTTTTGCATTATGTCATGACAGTTTGGGTTAGTAACATACAATACCATTCGCAATTAGCTGTAACAGCATGCATTAGTATTCCCATTAACCAAACACCCAGATATTCACACCATTGAACAGCAAGCATAACACATGCATAATTTGAACAGCAATACACAGTCCAACAACATGCAGGGTTGATTGATGGCAACAGGCCATCAGGTTTGGATGTATGAACAGGGCAGATGCATCAACGGACATGCAAATATTTAGGACCCATCAGGACAAATGTCCAGGGGTGTTAATTGTGATTGCACATACCATTTTCACGTGGAATGGATTATATGTGGTTATAGGGTGGGGTGAAGAAAATATTATTAACACCTTCGAATACCAATACATATGCTGTACATTTCTAATAGCTACAGATATATACACGCTACTGTTCTAACTACAGTTTCCTACATGATAACTACTTCACTTTGGTGATAGGACTGTTACTGCTACATCAATATACATTTTATTGTTATTCATACACGTTCATATCTGGCTTTGTTCAGCTACATCATCATGCTACATTTGCTTTATATAGCTATAGACAACTGTGGATGTTTGATATTTCAGACAATCATACTATCTGCATATTGCAGACTGAGAGCAACATATCCAGATTTTGGGATACATATTCCAGCTGCAGCAACACCTTGGACACATTTCACAGTTTGGTTCTACTTGTCACATTCATTTAATTCTGTACTGACTGCAGTATACTTTATACAGGGGTTATTACTACTTTATTGGTGGATTCATAACTCTTTCTCACACCCTCTCACTTGTTTTCATTTTACTATTCAGGATGGTACTTACTTCTAGGCTTTATTGACATGTTTTACCTGTAGTTATTACAATCCTTTCCAGCAGTCTCACTTCTGTCATGTTTCAGTATTTCAACAGGGATATATTTCACACATGTGAGTTGCTCATCTTCTGCAGCTGTACTTTTCAGCCTGCTGCAGGTTGTGCACTATGATATTATAGGTGGGGCATCTTTATTTCAGAATTTATTTCAGACATTTTCATTTTTCTGTTTGGATTTCAGACTGCAACACACTTTTGTAATCAAGCAATACTTGCAAACACTTTTACACTGTTACTTGCACATTTTATTACTTAGTGACTACATTGCACTCTTTTGCAAATTGTCATACTTTTATATTTCTTTACAGTTACTGGGAGTGGATTACTGACCTGCCTGGTGGTGCAACCGCACCAGCCTATCGCCACAGGCTCTGCGGTTCGCAGAACGGACACCTGCAGCTGTAATATAAATGAAGTAATATTGGAATACACATCTCCATAATATCAGCTAATTTAATTTCTTACATACATAATTAAATGTAACTTACTCAGTAGTGGGGCGTTGGGCATTTGCCGGGCCTCCTGGATCCAAAGGTTCAATTGGTCCTGCTTGCGTTTCTTCAGGTCCGCATGGTGGTGACGGACCTGCTCACCAGTCCTTGGAATCCCTGTGGCACTGGTAAGATCATGAGCCAACCGGTCCCACGCCTCAGCCCTATATGCTCCCCACAGGACCTGGCCCTGCATGAGTTGGGCCTCATGATTGTGGACTAGGATCCAGACCATGTATCTGGACTCCTCAATGCCCCACCTCTGTGCTCGAAAGCAACTACCTTCACCTACACCTGACATTCTGGCTGCAAGTCAGTTCTACAATCGTTTATGCGGTGTATTCCCGCCTATGGGACTTATATATGCCGTTTTTCCAGCACTTATCTGTGATTGGCCATTTTGGAAATGTATCCACTTCACAAAACCTGCTTTGTCATGCTCCACTTTCTATTCATTCCTATATATTTGCTATTACTGCATTTCTGAGTACAGCTGTCGTAGCTTAGTGGTTCAGTACCTTGACTATGGTGCATGGTATCCTGGGTTCGAACCTGGCCACTGCTTTTTATATTTTATGACTGTCTAGACAGGCTAGGGGGTGTGTCTGTGTAAAGGCAGTTTTGTTACAGCTTGCTCAACGTTGCCCGTCGGTTAGCTTGTTGACGCGGTGCGCAGCTCCGCGCAAACGGGGTGCGCTGGTTTACGCCTTATTTGGCTGTCAGCACGCATATCACGCTCTGCTCAGCTAGGGTCACACAGTTACAGCGTGTTAAACCACTGCTCACCTACGGTCACTCAATATGCACCTGTTAAACCACTGCTCAGCTACGGGCACTCATTTTGCACCAGGTAAATCACTGCTCACCTACGGGCAGATGCACTCACCCTGTTAAACTGTAGCTTAGCTATAGGCACATCTGGCATTTTTTTATTGTTTTGTTACCTCACATTTCTTCAAAATAAATGGACTATTTCATTACATTTTACATAAAATGTGATTTTATATGTGTACATGTTTGTCAGGGACTTTATTTCCTGCTTATTTTGCTAAAAATAAAAGTTGGTGGTGTGGGGGCTCGAACCATGAATACCTGCTCTTCAGCTGACGTCTCTACCGCTACGCTATTGCTTCTTGGCTTACTTTGCATATTTAGTTCTTATATGCTTTCCCACTGACTGCTAACTGTAGCTGCGCTACGGGCACACCCACGCAAACGAACGCACTCACGGGCAAACATCTTTACAATTTAAAAAAAATATATAACATGTTCATTTATATATTTTCTGTTCATAGTCTGTGGGGGCATGTGTTGTGTTTATTCACATTTCCGTGGACTCTGTCGTGGGTGTTTACTTTGGGCACTTTTACTCTTCTGGGGGCGTGTCCGCTTGCAGGGCTCGGCATACGGACACGCCCCCTACTGTCTTACACGGACCATGTTAGACTTAGGTGTGATTCAGCTTGCTCTCATGAATATGCAGAGCATGCTGACATCAATTGCTTAACTGCAGCCTCCGTGTAAGAGTTATAACTCTTACACGGAGGCTTTGTGAATCCTGCCCATTATCTAAAGATGACCCGTGAATCTAAGGTGACTACTTAGAAATTATCAGAACTTAATTACTGACTTACATGCTAAGGTAGGAAGACTAACAATACAACAGTTTTGCTGTGTAAACTAACTAGATGAGACAATAACTAGAGACATTTTATACGAATGGGACTTTTAACTGAGACACGGAGCTGAGAAAATGCATTTTTCATGCTCTATTGATTCTGTGTTAGAAGCAGGAAAATGCTGAGGCACTGTTCTCTCTCTCTCTTTCTCTTAAGATGCACTAACTTCCTGGCAAAATATTTACCTGGAAAATATCCACAGGGAGAATGTCTATTATCCTGCAAATATTTTCACAGTCTGATTGTTTGACATGTCTATGAATGTCAGACTGTTGGGTCACATATCTGAGATCCCAGCTAAATACTTCAGTATTAAGGCCTTTGAACACAGGAGTTAGGACTGAGAAACAAAACTGTCTGACACACAGAAACAGACAGACTAAACAGTGTAAATGATGTATGTATTATCTAATCAGTGTATACATATTATAAAGGTAACAGCTATACAATGCTAAGTACAATAACCCAGTACACATCAATAGGTGCGCCATTGGCAATTGCAGTGATTATGTAATGCAATATGCTGTGCAAGTCACTTCACAATGAATTATGCTCTTCTTAATATTTCTAAAATCACTTATACTGGGTGAGAGATTACTTTCTGGCTCATCTTAAGCAGCGCAATACAAATCTGTGACATGACTTTACATGGCTTTTGCAATTTCTTTTGACTCTCCAAAATATACTCCTTCAATATATTCAGCAGAACAAGACTAAGAAAGCTATCAAATGCAGAAAAAATTGTAACGATGAAAAAGTATTCAACTGTTCTCAAACCCCACATCTTTGGTCAGAGGTTAACAGAACAAGTGGACAATAAACATCCTCATATACACTTAGCTCTTGTAATATGCCTAACTAATGATTCCACTAAATTAAGTCATGCTTTAATGAACCCCTGGACCCCTTCATTCCTCTTTTCTGCCTTAGGAAAATCTCCTTACAAAAAATATAATAAATTAACCGATTCCCTCACCACTGAGGTAACTCCTGCTTTTTCAGTTTCTGCCAGTCTTACAGATTCAGATAATCTATTCATCTCAATTCAAAGATTCTTAAAAAACACATGCTTTAATCTCAAAGTTGGGGATGCCCTCCCCATGATCTTCAACACACCATGAGGCTTTCAGCAAGGCTCCATCCTTGAATCCGTGTATTCAAAATCATCAAGTAAGTACCAGAGCAAATGCTATGCCTAACAGTCTTGTCATTTTCTGATGAGTACCATCTCACAAATGAATTCTGAAAATACCTCCAGTCTACCCTTTCCAACTTCAACCTCCTTCTCATATCCAAATTAATCCTCAAATTAAAAAAAATAAGCAAATACATACATTAGAACTGTGTGTACACTATATATATATATATATATATATATATATATATATATATATATATATATATATATATATATATAATATAGAGAGAGAGAGCTTTGTGTCATTTGATTGAAAGCTCATTTGATTCAGTCCCAAATGGTTGAACCCATTTGACTGAAAATTCACTTGACAGAAAAGTGTAGAAGTCTACTGAAAGTATGTAATGGTATCATTTATCATACTAGTTATTAGGGAATTGAGTTTAACAGAGTATGTGTACATTGTAAAGGTCTGCGCCACATTATACAACCAGATCCGTACAGGTTTGGTGTTTGCGCTCTAGCATTGACTTTTTATCCCTTTTTGCCGTAGCTGTACAACCATAGAAATAGTACACACATATATATATATATATATATATATATATATATATATATATATACATACTAAGTAAGGAGGCATGTGGGGGCACAGCCCTCCACATGGGGAGTGTAGTGGGGCTTGCTCTCTGCAAAAACATTTTTGCAGTATATTTACTGTGGAGGTTTTCTATCAAATGAGTTTTCAATCAAATGGGTTTGACCATTTGGGGGTTCAATAAAATGAACATTCAATGAAATGACAGCCCCAACATGGCTTCCCTTAAACTGGACAAATATGACTAATGTACACAGCTTTCCTACCTGCTCAATTTGGTTATCAGGAAAGATGCCGACAGTGGTGCAAAATCGCTATACCAATAGTGGGAATTGATGAACTGGCCCTTTCTCTGGTATTGCTCAATCTAAGGAGTTAATATATATAATTAAGCAGGAGGCGGATGAAGGTTGCAGCTCTTCCCAGAAAAGGGGGGATTGGGTTTGTTTTTTTGTTTGCACATTATGAGATATTGCAGCAAGCATGCACTGTGGAACATTATTTTTTTGTTTCCTTTGGTCAACATTTTGCCATTTCCCATTTTTTGGGTAGCTCTATATATCAAACACACACATGCACACAAACACATAGACATCATCATTGGTCTGATGAAGTTAACACTTGTTTAATGAAAGCGCTCACATTTTATTTGTTTTTCTTGTGGATTTTTATCATTAAATACACCTTTGGTTTATCATCACCTGAGTGATTTGTGCCTGTGAAACTCTGCCTGCCAGCATTTTTATGATCTTTTAAGTTCCTTTGCAGCCTGACCACAACACAACTATTCTGTTAGATGCACATATGTACAACCACATAGCTACTTCTGCTCCCGACCCACATAGGTCAGCTAATACACTTGTTTGCTCAATGCCTTCTCTAGTCTCAACCCAAACTTTGGGACAGCCTACATCCTAAAATTAAATCCAGTGCCACACACACAAATTCTGTTCTAAACTTACTAACACTGTACTGCCAGAGTTGTCTAACCCTGATTTTTGAAAAACAAATAATGATCCCTCATCAAACAGAAAGCAAGTTTATCCAATCAGACACTTATTTATTTAATTGCTTACTATTTGTTGAAATGGTAAGTTGGTTAGCCTGTTGATCCTTTTCAGCCATGACCCAGGCTTGAAGGAACAAGCATAACATATTGAAGTTAACAGGAATAAGCATAATATTCTGAAACGTGCAATGAAAGTATTACAATGAAAAACACAGGGACAAGATAATAGGTGCAACAAAAGATTATACTTTCTTATACTGCTGTGATTAATGAGTCAATTTAGCTACCATACCTTGTAACATGTTTATTTAATCTTACAAATTACCTGTTGGTAGAAAAGCATATCAAAGACTGTGGAATATTTACTGCAAAACAAAGCAAAGTAAACAATGATTGCAAGCATTCTGCAGGCTTATCTGTTCCAGGAGGAAGGGAGAGAGGGATTCGGAGAAAGGGGTGCAACCACTGTGGAGACCTGGGGGGGGGGGGGTGCTTCAGCCCTGCCACAAGTAACTGAGAAGTGCACTGGCAGACTGTCCGTGACCACATTCCACAGATGGAAAACACGTCAGAAGAAAGTTATAACAGTATATTTTATTATTCTAGAGAAGCTTACTGTAAAAGGAGTAGTACAGATGGACCTTGGAGAGGAACTGGAGGGACTGGTAAATCTACACCCACAAATTTTGGGACTGTATTCCCATGAAACAATATTTTTACAACAATAAAGCGGCACCAGTGATGAATGCACCTGCATTCTCTATGGCTTCCGGTGCTGTAACTTCAACGGTCGGACAACAAGTAGTACAACCGAAGGAGAGCTTTAATGGTCGAAAAACAAATAAAATGTTTTTTCAGGAAATTCCTTTCCCTATAAAAGCCTTGAGAAATGCGGAGAAGAGCTGCTTCAGCAGCAGGGGGAGGAAGAGATGACGAGAACAGCAACAGAAGACAGGTCCGATAATCAAGAGAATGTGGAATCGAGAGGAAGACAAGGACTGATTTATAACATTTCCAGTACATGCATAACGGACATTGAACAACAACTTTTACAAAGAGGTTTGTCATTTACACCTGCATTTTCTGCTAATTTATCAGAGGTAGTCTGTGACATTAGATTATTTGCAAGAAATGAGAAGTTACGTTTAATGTTTTCAGAAGATGAGACTACTAATTGTTTTAGAAAACCTAGTATGTTTTTCCCTAATTTGAATTCAACTACAGAAGTGTTTTGTCAAGCTTGTGAAGATGATTTAGACAAATTATACAATAAATTTATGCCATGTCTAAGTAAGAACAAGAAGTTTTTGAACTTACTGGTTGAAGAAAAAGATACTTTATTAGCATTACAGTCTGATAAAACTATTTGCATTAAACAAGCTGATAAAGAAGGGGTGGTGGTGATAATGGACATGTTACATTATGAATTCACAATCATTGAAATGTTACATGATGCTGAAATGTATGATTTTAATAACATATCATGATGTAGCTAAGATTATTATAAATGTCCATAATATGTTACATGATTGTTTCTCGAGTCATAGCATTACAGAAGACATTTATAAATATTGTCTGGTTGATTTACCATTGATCCCCACCTTTCAAGCCTTACCGAAGAGCCATAAAGACCCTATAATACCACCTTTGAGGCCGATAGGATCAGGCGGAGGGTGGGTAACAGAAATTATGTCAGTTTATGTTGAAAAACAATTGAGACCTGTGTTAAATAATTATGGAACTGCTTTAAGAGATTCCAAACAATTTCTTATAGACTTATATAAATACAGATCATTTTTTATTTGTAACATTAGACATTTCTTCAATTTTTACAGTGATTCTCAATAATGTCGATACAGATTTTATGAAAACGTTTTTATTAGGTCATTGTACCTATAGTCCCTCAAGAGTGGACATGTTGTGCCTATTTGTTGAGACGATACTGGAGAACAAGGTGTTTAAGTTTTCCAAGAGTTATTTTAAGCACGAGAAGGGTGTAGCTATGGGGACCCCATATGCCAACAGTTATGCTAATGCTGTACTGGCACATTGGGAGTCCCTTTATGTAATGAATAATAATGAGTTCACCTTACATATTGAATTTTATCAATGTTTTGTCGATATTTTTATTTTATGGAAAGGGAACTTAGAAAGCTTGAGAGATTTTGTAGCATATTTACATGGAACAACAGACTTTCTTAGATTTTCTATGAAAATATCATCTCAGGAGATGGATTTTCTTGATGTTTATATTTCTAAAGATTCTGCCAGTGGTTTGGTTACGTTGAGATTTAGAAAGGAATGTCATAAGAATCATATTTTACATTGTAATAGTCTACACCCTTCCCATGTTTATAGGAACATCATAAGGGGGCAATTTATGAGACTATCAAGATTGAATAATGATGACTCCATTTTTTGGGAACAAGTAAACATGTTAAAGAATGAGTTTTTAGAGAGAGGTTATTGTAGAAGTGAGATACAATGGCAACCTGATCATGTCCTATCTTTAAGGGGCAATGTGGCTGCACCCTATTATTCTTCTGTTAGAAGAGACTCAGAATATAATACTGGTAGGGATGACCATATTAGGAAGGCATTGGGTATTACATTACCCTACTGTGATAATATAGCTGATATATGTGATGTTGTCAGAAGAAACTGGCATATTTTGAGATCTGACAAAGAGGTTAATGCCTGTATAGGCACTGAACCTATGCTTGTATTTAAAAATAGGAGTACACTAAAGAGAATGCTATGTTATGGAAAAAATTAAGTGGGTAGTGGAAGGAGAGTCGGAACCATTCCTTGTAGGACTTGCAATTTTTTTAAGTACATTAGTACAGATGATGTTTTTATACATCCAAGGACAGGCAAATAATATAAATTGAAGGTTAAAGCCACCTGTACGTCCAAACATTTAGTTTACATAGCACAGTGCCAAGCTTGCCAAAAGTTTTATGTTGGCAAGACTAACCATACCTTGATGGAAAGAATAAGAGAGCATATGAGAGTTACAAGGCCGGGTGATACTAACAATTCTTTAGCACATCATGTAATGGGCACAACCACTGCACACGCATTTAAGTTTTTTGTTACTGATTTATTGAAGGATGAAGGTAGAATGGGGTGGGGGGCGTTAATA
This sequence comes from Protopterus annectens, assembly GCF_019279795.1. NCBI lineage: Eukaryota > Metazoa > Chordata > Ceratodontiformes > Protopteridae > Protopterus > Protopterus annectens. The sequence goes on along the minus strand of NC_056741.1, from coordinate 1,642,408,491 downwards.
ATCGTACTGAAGACAGGGAACTGACATGGATTTTGAGGCTACAAGCTGATAGGGAATGGGGTTTGAATGATAGAGTTTCTTTAAAACCCAGACTAAAGAATAGGACACTTTAAATGAGTGTCATGTGATCTACAGAATTTGATGTTATTGGTTGATTACTTGTATAAGATATTTAAACAGTTGTTTGCAATGATGATACAAGGTCTGATGAAGTGGTTTATCCATGAAAGCACTTACCGAAGTTTTAAACAAATTTATATCTTGAATAAAACGATTTTCTGCCAATATTTACTTGGTTTTGCTTTACTTTTAATTTTTACAAGTTTGTTCTTCAGGTTTTTTATATATTTTTACAACAGTAAGATTGTGACCAACACAAAGCACCCAGGTAAGCTTATCATGGTACTTAGTTTTCCAGAGTACCAACAGAAAAGCAAAAAGAAACAAAGGTCTGATCAGGTCAAACCCTAACCTGTAAAACAGCTTGAACTGTTGTGAAAGTGGTTAGGAACACATGAGCAATTAAAATGTAAAGTATGAGGCAGGTGGCAAGCAAAAATTAAACCAGCAGTTCTTCAGAGCAGTTCATTTTTAATTATTTGTCAACCCAGTAAGCCCTAAGGACTTTGGAAGAAATAGAAGTTATGTTCTTACCATAACGTTCCATGTTAGTTGTCTTCTTCTCGCCTTCTTCTTGCTGGATGGGTTCGGAGCCGACCTCGGCTCCGACTTGGCCACTCTAAAAGCTCGAGAGTTGGTTCCACCGGCTCGAGGCTCCCCCTATATCCCACAATGCTAGGCGTGAGTTACCTCAGATCTCGTTTGTAAGCTAGGCACTGCCTATAATAGTAGTAAAATAACTAGTAACAAAGTCCACCTCTATAAACAAGGAGAAGGGTGACCTACATCCTGATCCAGGAAATATGCACAGCAGAGCATATACCTAAAGTAAAGAGGTGGTAGAAAGAGAGGTCACAATCAAAAACTCCTCTAGGTCTGTCCAGGCCAGGGGAAGGAGGTGGGGCCAAGAAGAAGGCGAGAAGAAGACAACTAACATGGAACGTTATGGTAAGAACATAACTTCTATATGTTAAGTTGTCTATCTCGCCTTCATTCTTGCTGGATGGGACCGCATCCCTAGCACCTTGTCCCGGGTGGCCTAACGGAACAGACTCTTGAGAACAGTGGAACCAAAGTTAGCTCTATGTCTAGAGGCTAAATCCAACTTATAATGAGAAATGAAAGTGTGAGTAGTAGCCCAAGTAGCCGCTGCACAAATGGTGTCAATAGGCAGTCTATCTTGGAAGGCTATAGAAGTAGCCAAGGCTCTGGTAGAATGGGCTTTAGGTTTGCTAGGCAGCTTTTGGTGTCTAATTTCATACACAAGGGAAATCAGGGATGTTAGCCATCTGGATAATGATACCTTTGAAACTGAAAGTCCCTTTCTGCCTTCTGCATAAGAGACGAACAGCTGGTCAGATTTTCTGAATTGTTTTGTTCTATCCAAATAGTACCTTAACTGACGATGAACATCTAGCCAATGTAATCTTTGTTCAGATCTGTTAGAATATTCTGGAAAAAACACCGGGAGGTCAATGCTTTGATTTAGGTTAGCCTTGGAGGCTATTTTAGGTAAAAAGGACGGGTTGGTTCGTAAGGATACTCTGTCCTTATGGAACAACAGATAAGGAGGTCGACAGCTGAGTGCATGAAGTTCTGAAACTCTTCTAGCTGAAGTAATAGCTACTAGAAAGAGAGTCTTCCATGATAGTAATTTTAAAGAACAGGAGGATGCAGGTTCGAAAGGGGAGAGAATTAAAGAACTGAGAACTAAATTTAGGTCCCAAGGAGGAGGAGGATTTCTTACCGGAGGTCTGAGTAGAAAAACTCCCTTCAAAAAGGCTTTGCAAAGCTTGTGGGACATGATGGCAGAATCTGAAATGCCCACATGAAAATTAGAAATAGCTGCCAATTGAACTTTAAGAGTAGAAGGAGATGAACCTGCATGGAAGAGTTCAGCTAGAAAATCAAGGACCATTTGGATGGAAGCAGTGAAAGGATCTATTTCCTTCCTTGAGCCAAATAGAAGAAACGTTTCCACTTACTCAAATAAATCTTTCGAGTGGAAGATTTATGGGAAGCTATCAAAATATCTCGAACAGAGTGAGATATTTGAGGAAGCCTGGCTAAAGTTGGAATTGGAGGAACCAAGCAGTGAGGTTCAGAGAGGGAAGGGAGCGATGAAACTGACCCGACTGATGGATCAAGAGATCTGGAACTAGGTCCAGATGCCAAGGTCGCTCCAACAGAAACTGATGTAGAAAGGGGAACCAAACCTGTCGAGGCCAGTATGGAGCAATGAGGATCAAGGAGGCCTTCTGAGCGATAGCTTTCTGTATCACTTGAGAGATTAGTGGGAAGGGAGGAAATGCATACAGAAGTCCCGGGGCCAAACTTGGACTAGGCGTCTCTGCTGGGTTGGCCTGGTAGCGGGAATAGGGTGAAATAATCTCTGCACTTGCTGTTTTGGGGAGTAGCAAAAAGATCGCAGCAAGGCTGACCCCACTTGAGAAAAATTTCTCTCACTACAGAGTCTTTCAGAGACCACTCGTGAGGCATGAGGATAGCTCTGCTCAACTTGTCCGCAATTTGATTGGACTTCCCGGGAATGTGCGTTGCTATCAGAAACCGTTGAGAAGAAATCGCCCATTGCCACAGTCTGAGTGCTTCTCGACACAGGGGGTAGGACCTGGTTCCGCCTTGTTTGTTGATATACCACACTACAGACATATTGTCCGTCTGGATTGCTATCGTTCCCAAGGGAAGAGAGTCTTGAAGGGCTTGCAACGCTAAAAGCACTGCTCTCATCTCTAGAACATTTATGTGCAAGTGACATTCGTCTGGTTGCCAAGTGCCCTGGACAGTTCTGCCCTGATAATGCTCCCCCCACCCGATCAGGGAGGCGTCCGTTGTCAGAGTAGCAACCGGAGGGGAAGCAACAAAGGGTCTTCCCAATAAGAGCTGAGGGGAAGACATCCACCACAGAAGATGATTTCTGCATGTTTGTGTGATTATAATGGTGTGAGACATTGGAAGTTGCTGGTACGACCATTGCGTGAAGAGCATCCATTGAAGGATTCTCATGTGGAATCTGGCTAATGGAAGCAGAGGTATGGCAGCCGCCATAATCCCCAACACTTTCAGAACTAACCTGGCTTTGATTCTGTTGCTGCTGAAGAGGCCGAGACCATTTGTGTATGTCTGTTATTCTCTGATCTGTTAGTCTCGCAGACATGTTGATTGTGTCTAGATTTAGCCTATGAAGGTAATAGTGCGACAAGGCGACAAAACAGACTTTTCGAAATTTATTGAAATGCCTAAATTTCGACAAGTGCGAAAGGTGTAGTCCCTGGCCATTAGAAGAAGATGCTTGGTGGGGGCTGTAAGGAGCCAGTCGTCCAAATATGGAAACACCTGGAATCCTTGTCGTCTCAGGTGAGAAGCTACCACTGCCATGCATTTGGTAAACACCGGGGCAGTGGTGAGACCAAAGGGCAGGGCCCTGAATTGAAAATGACTGGTTCCCAGCCTGAAGCGGAGGAATCTTCTGGAGCGTCTTTTCATTTTTATGTGATAGTACGCATCCTGAAGATCTATAGAGCACATCCAGCTTCCCTTTCCCAAAAGGGGAAGGATGGACTGCAGCGTGACCATCCGAAATCTTGTTTTCTTGACTGACTTGTTCAAGATACTGAGATCCAAAATTGGTCTCCAGTCTCCTGTTTTCTTTGGAACTAAAAAGAACCTGGAGTAGATTCCGGATCCTTGCTGGTCTGCTGGAACTGGCTGAATTGCCCTTTTTGCAAGCAGCTTTGAAATTTCCAAAGCTGCAAGATCCCTTTGAGCGGGTGGAACATCTGGAAGGGATTTTTTTAATTGGTTTGGAATGCGAAGAAGGGAATGGAATAACCCTCGAAATGATGGACTGTACCCATTTGTCTTGAGTCAGGGATAGCCAGGCTTTTGGGTACAGTGACAATCTTCCCCCGACTGCCTCCGAAGGTAGGCAGTCGGGCAACACCTCAGGGATGCTGAAAGGGCTTATCAGAGAAGACTTCACGATTGCCCTGGTTCTGCGGACCCCCTGCCTCTAGGGCGGCGTCTACCATTGCTGTTCCCCCCTCTGCCTCTGGCGGGGAACCGACTTTGTGCGTCAGGCGAAGTCCCTTGAGATTGTTTACGGAACCACATTTTCCCACTTTTCTGGCCTTTGGGGTAAGGCCTAGAAGGAGTAGAAAACGGACTCCGGACGGCAGAAAGAGTCTTCCCATCTCACTCGCACCTAGTGAAGGTTTCTTTCACCTTAGGACCAAAAAGAGAGGAACCATCAAACGGGGAATAAGTGAAAGACGCGTTTTAAAGGGGTCCGCAAAGTTGCATAACCGCATCCAGGCGTGCCTGCGTAAGGCCACACCTGTCCCTGCGCCTGCTCGCTCCATCAGCCGCATAAGAAAGGAGGCGCATGGAGGAGTTAGCTATGGAGTTCAGGGTAGCCAGCTGAGTGTTCATCTTGTCCTGAAAACCCGCAGCTGTAGGATCCTTCAACATATCACTCGCTTCCTTGATCAAGTCCCTTTGAAGACGAGTAAAATGGCATAGGTAGTTCAGCGAACGCATTGCAAAGGTCGCTGGCGAGAACATCCGCTTCCCGCACCTGTCCATAGACCTGGATTCCTTGTTAGGTGGATGGACAGGCACCGAAGGATCAGCTAGTTCCTTCTTGGTGGCAGCAGCTACCACCATAGCATCCACAGAAACACCTTTTGTGAGAAATTGCTTGTCAGTTGGTGCTGTTATAAATTTGGAGGGTCTCCTGGGAGTAGGGTCCACTGAATCAGGAGCCGTCCAGGCCTTCTTGCAACCACCTGCATGAGGGGATCAAGGGGGGGACACCCAGGAGGTGGAAGGGCGAGAGCCAAACGCCTCAAGATACACAGATTCATCCTCCGAAGGGTTAAGGGCTGGCCAATTTCCCTCTGTTTCAGGATCTCTAGAATGTCTGCGAAAGAGACATCTTCAGAAGGGGAACGTGGGGAACCCTCGGAATCCTCTAAATCTGTGTCAGAGGTGACAGACTCAGGTGAGTCTAAGTGCTTCCTCTTACACTTTCTCTTCCTAGGGGCTCCCCTGCCAATTCAGGAGAGGCCTCGGAAGAGGATGAGATCCCCACAGGGGATTCTTGAGGAGCTTGCTCTCTGCGGTCTGGGATGAGGGAGTGAGTCGACATAACCAAAGGCACCGAAGTGGGAGGGGCGGACGGAGCCGACTGTGGAGTCGAACAAGGTTCCAACACACTCCGCATGACCTCGAATGCACCCCTGTCAGGCAGAGCCAGAGGTCCCCGCTCCGAGAAGCTGAGAACCTCCCTCGGCACCGACAGAGATGGCTCCGAGGCCGATGTCAGAGCCGAACTCACCAGCGCCGAAGCACCGAGAGGGAGAGGGGGTCGGACAAGGGTCCGATGCCACTCACCCCTCGGAGCCGACGAGGAAGCTCGGCCGAGATTCTTCAAAGGAAGAAATCGGAGCCGCGACGGAGCCGAAGACAAATGTATCTGCTCTGACGCTACCACAGTCTCGGTTCCGAGGCGCCCGGCCCGAGCTCAAAGGAGTCGGAGGAGGAATATTAATTGGAACAAGCTGAGGCATCGACTGATGAGTCGGACTCTGGAGCATTTGAGCCAGTGCCTCGGACTTCAAAGTCTACTCACTACCCTCTGGAGGTCGTGATCTGATAGCCTCGATGACCTGGAGGAGTGAGATCTATGGCTCCGTTCAGACAGCAGGGGAGACGCTGGAGCCGAATGAACGGAGCCAAGGGACGGTGACCTCGATCTCTTTCTAGATGTCGGCTCCGATGGTATGATCGGAGCCGACCCATGACTCTCTAATGCCTCGTCTCTGGCCGGGGCCGAGGAAACCACTGAAACAGCAGTCACAGACTCGCCGGCTCCAGCGAGCCGATGAAGCAGTAGGCTTCAAAGCCTTAGGCCTCGACTCTGAAGCTGGAGCCGAGGTCCTAGAAGCCTTAGAAGGTTTCCCAGAAGACACAGGAAGGGAACCTTCAGGCTTAATTAAACCCCTCAAAATGAGTTTATTTTTTCTCTCCTGCAGGACTCTAGGGCTGAAGCCATGGCATACAGCACAAGAGTCCTGCAGGTAAAGGTCCCAGGCAGTACACAAGAAGTGTGACCGTCTGTCAGAGACATTTTCTGACAGCACGAGTCACACTTCTTGAAGCCTGAGACCTTTGTATCCTTGGACATACTCAAGGAACCTGAAGTGTAATCACACACAAAAACACACACACACAGATTACACTGATAGGATTAAAGGGAATTATTTAAACTAAAGGTAAGTTAATAAAATTCCCTAAGTAAAACACATACACACTTCTAAGGAAAGGAAGGAAGGGCCGAAGGCCTTAGGGAAGAACTAAGTGTTCTTTAAAAAGGAGGGGCTGGAAAGATAGTAAGGGATAAACAAGTCCACTACACTAAGTGGGAAAGAATTTTACACTAACTAGCCTAAGTTTAAAGAATTTAAACGAGTCTAAACTTTCACTAACCTGGAGCCGGTAGAAAACACACCTCGATCGCTGTAGCGGCAAACGAGATCTAAGGTAACTCACGCCTAGCATTGTGGGATATAGGGGGAGCCTCGAGCCGGTGGAACCAACTCTCGAGCTTTTAGAGTGGCCGAGTCGGAGCCGAGGTCGGCTCCGAACCCATCCAGCAAGAATGAAGGCGAGATAGACAACTTAACATTGCATGGTTTAAATGACTTGCTTCCATTCACAGATTGTGTGACACTGAGCTAAAGGATTTAAACCCCAGACTAAAGGAAGCAGCTTGTTAACAGTGCATGCTGCCCTAATCCTCTGTGCAAACTGCCTCTGGAGACTATGTACTTTTCATATATTGTCGGAGTTGTTCATATTTTTGTTCATGTTGGGTATTAACTGTGTGACTTGGTAAAGTTAATTAATGAATACATTTTGATGGCCATATATCAACTGACCAAAACTGTTGTAGTTCAGCTGCAGTGCAAGCCACCATTTGGTAATGAAAATGCATATGTTCACCAAAAACTTAAAAAATAGTATGACTTTGTCTCTGTGATTTGGGGACCTGGGCACTCCATTATCAGCAGCCACTCTGCGGGGTTTAACTATGGCACTGAGGAACTGGAACCCCCTAGCAGCTAATGCACAATGCCAGCATGTTAATCTCAGCACTAAGGAAATGGGCACTCAGTTTTTTACTCTCAGACAGACAGATGGACTGAACAAAAGGGATTTGTTTATTTTTCTTAAAGTATGTAAGCACTGCAATTCTAACTTTACTAAACATGCTCTATATGATATTCTCAAAGTAACTGCAGTGCTTGGCAACAGGCAGCCTTATCATAAAAAAAACATATTTTGCAGCATCTGCCAGCATTATTATTCATTTCTGTAAGCCACTGCCTACAGTATGACTATTACAAGTACTGAGTGTGGATAACGGCAGACAATGTGTCCTTATTAATGACTCTAATCTTGATCTTGATTAACCATGCTCAATATCTGCAACACAAATGATCCCCATTAATCACATTTGTAATCTGAGACTAATTAACCACATTCAAAGCTTGTAATATAATTAGAAGTTATGTACCTACCATAACGTTCCATGTTAGTTGTCTTCTCTCGCCTTCTTTCTTGCTGGATGGGTTCGGAGCCGATCCTCGGCTCCACTGCACTTGCTTAGCTTGAGAACTCCTTTTACCAGCTCGAGGCAACCCTATATCCCATGATGCAAGGCGGAACTACCTCAGATCTCGTTTGGTAGCTAACCTACCCTGCTAAGGACTAACCTAACATATTTAGGAAACCCAAGTTCATAATAAGAGTCCTCTAATGAAGGCTCAGGAGGAAACAACCTGATAGGAACTCTTCAAGATCTGTCCAGGCCAGGGGGAAGGAGGGAGGGGCCTAAGAAAGAAGGCGAGAAGACAACTAACATGGAGCGTTATGGTAGGTACATAACTTCTAAATGTTAAGTTGTCAATCTACTTCATTCTTGCTGGATGGGACCGCGTCCCTAGCACCTGTATCCCGGGTGGCTCAATGGAACAGACTCTTGAGAACTGTGGAACCAAAACTAGCCCTGTCTCTGGAGGCCAAATCTAACTTGTAATGAGAGACAAAGGTATGAGGAGTGGCCCAAGTAGCTGCTGCACAAATGGTATCAATGGGTAGTCTATCCTGAAAGGCTGCAGAAGTGGATAGACTCCTGGTTGAGTGTGCTTTCAGTTTAGAAGGTAGTTGCTTGCCTCTGAGAGAGTACACATAAGAAATGGTGGAAGACAACCATCTGGATAAGGTCACTTTAAACAATGGGAAACCTTTCCTGTTTTCTGCATAGGAGACAAATAATTGGTCCGATTTCCTGAATTGTTTCGTTCTATGCAAATAGTACCTGAGCTGACGATGGACATCCAAAAAATGAAGCTTTTGTTCAGCTCTGTCAGAATAGTTTGGGAAAAAAACTGGTAGATCTATGGATTGATTAATATTGGTTTGAGACACAATTTTGGGGAGAAAGGACGGGTTCGTTCTTAAGGATACCCTGTCCTTATGAAAAACCAAGTAAGGGGAACAGATGCAGAGAGCTTGAATCTCGGAAACCCTTCTTGCTGAAGTGACAGCCAGTAAAAATATAGTTTTCCAGGTCAATAATTTCAAAGAACATGAGGCAGACGGTTCGAAGGAGGTAACATCAAGGATGCCAACATTAAATTTAGATCCCATTGCGGAGGAGGATTCTTTATCGGCGGCTTTAGGAGAAAAACTCCTCTCAGAAAGGCCTTGCATAATCTATGAGACATAATGTTATGATCATGCAAGCCAACATGATACTTGGAAATAGCAGCCAGTTGAACTTTTACTGTAGATGAAAAAGATCCTGACTGAAAAACCTCAGCCAGGAAATCTAAAACAGAATGCACAGGAGAAGTAAAGGGATCAATATTCCTGGAATTTGCCCAAATGGAAAAACGTCGCCACTTGCTAGCATAAACGGTTCTGGTGGACGACTTTAAAGAAGCTACTAAGATGTCTCTGACCGAATCAGAGATCATCGGAAGCCTGGCTAGGGAAGGAAGTGGAGCAACCAAGCAGTGAGGTTGAGAGAATGAATGGCCCGGTGCTGTTGACCCAACTGGTGGATCAAGAGATCCTGAACTGGGTCCAGATGCCAGGGCTGCACCAGGAGGTGACGATGCAGAGACGGAAACCAAATTTGTCGAGGCCAGTAAGGGGCAATGAGAATCAACTTGGCCCTCAAAACGGTGGCTTTCTGAATGACTTGTGGAATCAAGGGAAAGGGAGGAAAAGCGTACAGAAGTCCCCGGGGCCAATCCTGGGTTAGAGAGTCTCTCAGGGGTTGGCCTGGTAGGGGAAAGAGGGTGAAAAATCGGGCACTTGTTGTTTTGGGGTGTAGCAAAAAGATCGCAACAAGGTTTGCCCCACTTCAGAAAAATCTGGTCCACTACAGATTGATTGAGAGACCACTCGTGAGGCATGAGAATGGATCTGCTCAGTCTGTCCACCAAGAGGTTGGACCTGCCGGGGATGTGCGTTGCTATCAGAAACCGATGAGAGGAGATTGCCCATTGCCAAAGTCTGAGAGCTTCTCGACACAACAGATAGGACCTGGTCCCGCCCTGCTTGTTGATGTACCAGACCACGGACATGTTGTCCGTTTGTACTGCAATAGTCTCTACGGGAAGAAAGTCGTTGAGGGCTTGCAACGTTAAAAGCACCGCTCTCATCTCCAGGACATTTATGTGCAGATGGTATTCTATGGGTTGCCACGTCCTGTGGACCATCCTGCCCTGATAATGCCCCCCCCACCCGATCAGAGAGGCATCCATAGTAACTGTGGCAACCGGAGGAGGGGGAACAAAAGGTCGGCCCTGATGAAGAAGAGGGGAAGATATCCACCAATTCAGATGAGCCCTGCACGATTGTGTGACTAAGATTTCGTGCCTCATCGGAAGACTGTGGAACGACCACTGAGTGAATAACATCCACTGCAGAAGACGCATGTGGAAGCGAGCTAGTGGTAGAAGAACAATGGCCACAGCCATAAGACCTAGAACCTTTAGTATCAGCCTGGCTTTGACTTTGCTGCTCTGCAATAAAATCCGAACGTAGTTTTGGATGTCCAGAATTCTTTGATCTGTTAGTCTGGCTAACATTTTGACGGTGTTTAATTCTGCGCCTATAAAGATGATAGATTGGCAAGGCCGCAGAGAAGATTTTTCGAAATTCACTGAAATTCCCAAACTCCTGCATAGCTGCAGAGTGTAGTCTCTGGTCTGAAGAAGCTGACACCTGGTGGTGGCGGAGAGGAGCCAGTCGTCTAAATAAGGAAACACCTGGAATCCTTGACGTCTCAGATGAGCTGTGACCACTGCCATACATTTGGTAAACACTCTGGGGGCTGAAGTGAGGCCAAAGGGCAGGGCTCTGAATTGGTAATGACTGGTCCCTAGCCGAAAGCGTAGAAACCTTCTGGAGCACCTGTGAATCTTTATGTGATAGTACACGTCCTGAAGGTCTATAGAGCACATCCAGTTGTCCTTGCCCAGAAAGGGCAGAATGGACTGAAGCGTGACCATCCGGAATCTTGCCTTCTTGACAAATCTGTTTAGACTGCTCAGGTCTAATATTGGTCTCAATCTCCCGTCCTTTTGGGGACCAAAAGAATCTCGAGTAGACGCGGATCCTACTTGGTCTGCGGAACAGTCTGGACGGCTCTTTTTCTAGGAGCTTTGAAACCTCCTGTTCTGCCAAATCCCTTTGACCGGGTGAGATGTCTGGAAGGGATTGTTGAGGCACGGGATACCTTTCTAAGGGGATTTTGTAACCCTCGGATATGATCGACTGTACCCACATATCTTGTGAAAGGGAATGCCAGGCTACTGGGTACAGCGAAATCCTTCCCCGACTGCCTCCAAGGGTGGACAGTCGGGCAACACCTCAGGGGTGCTGAAAGGGCTTCTCAGGAAGAGACTCCCTGTTGCCCTGGTTCTGAGGACCCCCTGCCTCTAGGGCGGCGTCTATTATTGTTACCCCTCTGCCTCTGGGGTAAACTGACCACGTGTGTCCGGTGTAGCTCCTTGGGCTTTGGAACCACATCTTCCCTCCCTTCTGACCCTTGGGATATGGTCTAGAAGGGTGGAAAAATGGACTCCAACGGCAGAAAGAGTTTTACCGTCCTGCTCACACCTGGTCAAGGTATCCTTCACCTGAGGTCCGAACAAAGCCGAACCATCAAAGGGGTATTGGTGAAGGACGCCTTAAAGGGGTCCATAAAATTACAAAGCCGCATCCAGGCTTGACGTCTAAGAGCCACTCCTGTGCCTGCGGCCCTGCTCGCTCCATCGGCCGCATAGGATATGAGCCGCACGGAGGAGTTGGATAAGGAATTCAGGATTGCTAGCTGTGAGGCAATCTTTTCTTGAGCCCCAGCAGCAGAAGGATCCTGGACCACTTCACCTAGTTCCTTGAGAATATCTCTTTGAAGCCTGGTGAAGTGACAAAGGTAGTTCAGCGAATGCATAGCAAAGGTCGCTGAAGAAAACATCCGCTTTCCATACCTGTCCATGGTCCTAGAATCCTTGTTAGGAGGATGGACAGGTACTGAAGGATCCATAAGTTCCTTCTTAGTGGCGGCCGCCACCACAGCATCCACAGAGACGCCTTGGAAAGAAACTGTTTGTCCGTAGGGGCCGTAATAAACTTGGATGGTCTCCTGGGGACAGGTTCCACAGAATCTGGAGCTGCCACGCCTTCCGAGCCACTACCTGCATAAGTGGGTCGAAGGCGGAGACACCCAGGAGGTGGAGGGTCGGGATCCAAAGCCTCCAGGTATACCGACTCATCCTCGGAGGGGTCAATGGATGGCCAATTCCCCTCTGTTTGAGGAGCTCAAGGATGTCTGAAAAGGAGACATCCTCAGAGAGGGATCGTGGGGACCCCTCCTGCTCATCTAACTCGGTATCAGATGTAGTAGGCTCACAGGAGTATGTGTGTTTCCTCTCACATGTCCTCTTCCGAGGGGTTCACCTGCAGGATCAGGAGAAACTTTGGAAGAGGAAGATATTCCCAATGGGGAAACCTGGGGCGATGGATCCCTGGGCCTGAGAGCAAGAGGCTGGCAAGAGGCGTCTACAGGCACCGAAGAGGGAGGAGCTAGAGGGATGGACCGTTGACCTGGCTCAGGAGCCAGGACACTCCTCATCACCTCAAAGGCTCCCCTCCCCGGGAGACCGGAATATTCCCGTTCCGAGGAAATAGGAATTCCCGGCTCCACTGAGAGGGAAGGCTCCGAGGCCGATGTCGGTGCCGAGCTTACCAAAGCCGAAGCCCCGAGAGGGAGAGCGGGGTCGGACAAGGGTCCGATGCCACTAGCCCCCTCGGAGCCGACTAGGGAAACTCGACGACCGGATCCCTCCAAGGAAGGTCTCAAGGAGGAGATCGGAGCCGAAGACGACGGAGCTGAAAAAGGATGCATCAGTTCCGGCGCCGAAACAGTCGCTGTCCCGAGAAGCTCCGGCTCCGAACTCTGGAGGGGAGTCGGAGGAGGAAGTTCAAGGGGTGAAGCAATAGCCGAAGTCTGTTGAGACGGGCTATGGAGCATTTGGGCCAGTGCCTGCGACTTTAACAGTCTGCTTACCACCCTCTCTAAATCGTGGTCAGACAGCCTGGAAGATCTCGAAGATCGGCTCCGATGACTCCGCTCCGACAAAGAGGAGACCCGGGCCGAGTGGATAGATTCCAAAGGCGGGGACCGAGATCTCTTCTTGGAGGAAGTCATCGGAGCCGGCGTCCTATGGGTTCCAGATGGAGCCGAAGGCTTCGGCTCCGATACTGGATACTGTCGGCTCCAGCCGGAGCCGACAAGGCAACAGCAGATTGGGTGTCGGAACCGATCGGAACCGACCCTAGCTGAGAAGGAGAAAGATCGTCTCCGGCCGGGGCCGATCTCGACTCGAAGGAGTCGGAGCCACCGGGAGGCTTGGAAGCTGTAGCCTGACCCTTGGATGGCTTGGAAGGCTTACTGGACCCAGGTTTAGTGGGTGAACCTTCCGGCTTTAGCAAGCCACGGAGGATTAACTTGTTCCTCCTTTCCTGCAGGACTCGCTGGCTAAAGAGTGACACAAAGCACAGGAGTCCTGCAGGTGTAAAGGCCCCAGGCAGTAAACACAAGAAGTGTGACCGTCTGTCAGAGACATTTTCTGACAGCACGAGTCACACTTCTTGAAGCCCGAGACCTTTACCTCTTTAGACATAGTCTAAGGAAAAAGAGTAATAAAATACTCACACAGACACACACACACCAAAAACAGTCACACAAATTAATCCCCAAACACAGACACACAGATAGGGATTAATAAGGAAGGCCTAGGTCTAACTGAAAATTTTTAAAACTTTTTATAAAGTAAAATTTTTTTTTTTTTTTCTATAAGGGGTATAGGGTGATTAAATGTGACACTATACACTAAAAATAGGAAAAAGGGGAAGATAAACCCTGACTAAAGCTGTTTGAAAACTCAAACTTACCTCAGCTGGCAAAAAAGGAGACCTCTTCGCAAAGCGGCAAACGAGATCTGAGGTAGTTCCGCCTTGCATCATGGGATATAGGGTTGCCTCGAGCTGGTAAAAGGAGTTCTCAAGCTAAGCAAGTGCTGAGTCGGAGCCAAGGATCGGCTCCGAACCCATCCAGCAAGAATGAAGGCGAGATTGACAACTTAACATTGATCCCATTTAATCACATTTGTAATTTAAATTATCCAGATTAACCATGCTCAATGCTGTAATAAGTGAACCCAATTAACACCTGTAGATTAATACTAATTAACCAGAGGCAGCACCTGTAATATAAATAACCTCAATCACATATGTAAAGGATCATGATTAACCACACTCAATATTTATAGCATAAATGATCCCAATTTATCACAAGATTTATAATCAGATACAAATTAATCACACTCAATGCCTGTAATATAAATAATCACAATTACTTTAATTCATAATCTAAAGGATCCTAATTAACCACACTCAAAGTTTGCAATATAAATGATCATTTATAATTCAGATACTGATTAGTCACACTCAATTGTCATATACAAGAAACTGACTACTTGCATTCACTGCCTTCAATCTGATTCTTATTAACCACACTAACCACTTGTAATATAATTTATCCCAAGTCCTTTAGTATAACTGAGTCACACTCCCTGACTGTTAAGACTTACTGTCTGGAATACAAGGAATCTCAACCACATATACTCTTTTTGGAATATAGATTATCACACTAAACCACAGCCAAGATACAGAATAAGATGGCACAAGTAATGGGTGTGCATCTGTTATCCAAAAAGTATGGCAAAATGTTGTAGGTAGGACTGTGGTTCACATATGGAAGTGTGCATGATAAAAATTGGAGGAAGTGGCAAGCTATCAGAGAAGGATTCCACATAGCAGAGGGAAAAGCATCCACCCTTTATGGTTGTCTGGATGTCAGCTTAAGATCCCCACTTAGCTCTCATACCTAGCAACATGAAAAATAGTCAGATTAAAAAAAAAGTTATTGTGGTGTTACTAAATTAGGATGGGTATCAGAGGAATGAATGAGTGACATAGGAGTTAGGGAAACAATGGTCAGCAAGCATAAGGGGCAAAATGTAGTAAAGAAAACCATTCACGGTATGTAATACAACTAATTTTAGTTAGCCACACTCAAAGGTTAGCAAATAATTGCTCCTGAAAAGTACACCCTCTGTCTAGACTATAACAGATGCACAGTAACCACATGCACTACGCATAGAATATCAATCACCCCAATCAACTGCAATCAGTGACTGGAGAATAACTGATTTGTAATTCAAATTATCCACGTTCACTGTCCACAATACAACTAATAACGGATTACCACACTTATTAACTGTAATCCTGCTGGTCCTGGATACCACATTCAATACATGTGATTCACCCAGCATCGATTAACTATACTCAGTCCAGAAAAAAAATAACTAATCTAAAAAACATTCTTCCTCGTTCACCTAGTCTCAGGTATAAGTTGGGGAGAAGTGAACTTTAAATAAATAAATAAACAAACAGACAGTTTTCCAGTAACAAGCAAGTAATGGCTAACAATGTTTACTCACCGTAACTTTACATTTTGTCCAGTGTAGGATTCATATGGCTTTTCTACATGTGTGAATTCAAAGTCAAAAGTCTGAGACTGTGTGATCTCCCCAGGGCGAGCAAGGTCCTTCACCAGAGAAACAAACTCATGATGATTTCCCCTGTCGTAGTACAACTCTGAAAAAGAAAATCATATTATTACTTTCTCTGACCTTCTTTACTTAATACCACAAAGTTCTCCAGCACATTCTAATACTTCAGTACTACAGGAATCCTACTCTAGTTAACACCGTGGTTACCTACTGGGTGTGGTTCTTGCCTGGTTCTGACTTGTTAAAGCCACTAATTAACTTGTGGCACAAAGACTGAAGCAACTAGGATTTCATCTTGCTGATGTGGCCTTTGTCTTACACAGCTGTTTAACAGTAGGCCTGCCCAATCATACTGCAAGCTCATCTGACTCACCTTTGTAGGAAAACTAACTTCTCCATCTGGCTGCAGTGGTACTTAAGTGTCTGTATACCCAATGCCTTTGTCCCAGAATGTGGTGTAACATTCCCCTCTGGGCCCTTTTCATCCACATGAACTTCCCAAAATGTTAGCAGCAAAGACCAAACTTGCTGTACTCCAAAGACATCAGGTATGATGCAGGAAAATGCATTGGAACTCAATGTTTACTATTTATAAGAACACATTTACTATTTACGAAAAATAAATATTTGACATTTAAACAGTAAATGTACAATTATGGCTACATATCTCAAGCTTCAGAATATACATTGTTCAATACACAAAATAAGTAGCTACTTAATTAAACAGGCACACACACACACACACACACACACACACACACACACACACACAAAACCTGCACAATGCAAATATTAAAAGTTTGATTTAGTGTTAACAGCCATAATACCCTAATGAGCTTTATCCTGTAGTCAGAGTTTAATTCCCTCATTTTCCATATGTAAAGTGTGTGAATCTGAACAAGTCACATAGCTAAACAATGTTCCCCCTGAAAAGAGACACCTAAGTAGAAGGCTTATCTGAATAAGAAATAAACAGAAGAAGCCTGGCAGAGGAATGGAGCCCTGACTGTGATCCAGGAAACCAGGCTTCAATTAACAGCCAAAGCACTGGAAGAGTCAGGAGGGGAGGTGGAGGAGTAAAGGGGTGAGGGCTGCATACCTCTTCCAGGTGGGGGTTTGCAGAGTTGTGTGCACTTGGAAGTACACCGGAAGGTTGAGATTTCCTTACTGTTGACCACAAATCTACGTTTTGTGCTTTGTGAGGAGGGGGGAGGGCTGCAAGAAAAGGAGACACCCCCTGCAGGGGTGAGAGAGACATCCTTTGCAAGCAGCCGATTACATGTCCTCTCGCCAGTACTTAACCAATTTTGTACAAGAGATATGGTCACATACCTCTCCTGATATTTGTCTGATGTACCCTCCCAACAAATGGGCCAACTGGCCAGGAGGGAGCTGAATACTGACAGGCTCTGGGGCCAAAGTGAGAAAAAAAAAATAGATGCATATACCACAGCTACCCCTGAAAGGATGCAATTGAGTAGAATAGGTTTGTCTGTTAAACAAATATACAGAACTCCCACAATGCACTGCCCAATCCCTCCAAGCTACACGCTCTAGGGACCTAAACCTTGTCACCACAATAAATAGAACACACTGGAGGGATAGACTGAGACTTCCCATACTCTGGAACAAACTACCTGTCTAAATCAAACAAAGCTCCTCATTAGCACTCAAAAAAAATCTTGATGACTAGATGGGAAATAGGAAATTTACACTGGGGATCACCTCTGTGGCTCTGCTTGACAGGGGCACAGGAAAATAATTTCTTGGGTGGCAAAAGCCAGGGTACTTTTTTGGCTAGGCTTACATAGGCCCTAGGGCCAAAAGCCAAGTACCTACCTATGAACTTATGAATACTACAGAATAAGGAAATGAGCCGGGGGGGGGGGGGGCTGAGTGAAAGTTTAAAACTAAAATGTACCACTACCCAGACTGTCACTGACCTAGATTTGATCAACGGCCTGCAGAGTAGAGTGTCCAGAAGGATATTAGAGAATTGCATCATGGAGATTTGGATCAGTTCTGCAACAACAGAGCCAAATAATGAAGAATAGCAAAGGTGATCATGAGCCTCAGAACATGAGAAGTAGACAGGATGAAGCACTGTGTGGGTCCACACACGTTAGAAAGCATTAAGTGTATTCATTATGCTTCATCTTTAAGTAGAGCTCCAGCTGCAAGAGCAAACAGGGTAGATTCTACAGGTGACTCGCTGAACAACTCCCACAATGCACTACCCAAGCAGAACAGTCTAGTTCTGGATCAAATGCAAGAATACACAGGAAAGAAGAAGAAGAAGAAAGTCAGGATTTTTCCTGCAGCCAGAGCTACTTACAAATCCAGAGCAATTGTAACTGTAGCAATTGTATCCGGTCACAAAGAGCTCTTACTGAAGTAACAATTAAGATGGAGTCCTCAGCTTAATCCCTAGATGCCTGTACTAAGACAGGCCCCAAACAAACACCTGAACTTCTGGACTTAAAAGGTCATGGCCAACTTGAAAAGTATGGCTAAAAGTGCTCATGACTGAATAGGCAACCACTACACAAATGTAGACTAAATATGCCTTATGGAAGAAAGCTGTGAATTTAGAGATAGCTTTGGCAGGATGTGATTTAGGTTTAGGACATCCTTACAAAGTTTTACCATACCTGTTATAATAGAACACAATTCAATTAAAAACCACCTGGAAAGGCAATGTTCAATAACATTTCTTCTGTATTCACATCCTTCACACAGCTCATCTTATCTTTTATGGTACTGGTTTTGGTTCGGCCTAAACCACAGTAAGTGAACTGTTTGTGCATATCCATGAAGTCAGAGGATTGTAAGGAGAAAGATGACAAATGAAGCAGCTGATTAAAATGAATCTCTGTAGTTGCCTTACATGTTAAGGAATGGTTGGTACATGTAGAAACTTTAAGGAAAGGTATACAGGGGTCAAGGATAAGGTTTTTAAATCAAAAATTCACTTACCTGAGGTAACTACCACTAGAAAAAGTCTTCCAAGCTAAGAACTTTAATTCTGCCACAACTGTGTGCCTGAAGGGAAAGACAGTGAGGTTTCTAACATAAAATACTGGGGGTATTCATAGTGCCAGGGTTCGTATGTGTGCAAGGCCAAATGGTGAGGAGAGCCCCTACATCTTTATGCAAATATGCTGATTGCCAGTTAATGGTGCTATGTGAAGGGCTGCACAGATACACCCATAAGCCAATGGACTGTTTAAGTTCATTAAGTAAATTATAACTACTGTGTGGCCTAAGTCTAACCACTCCCTATGAACTGTACTAAAGCTGCTCTTAGCCACAGGCAGTGCAACTTCCCACTACACATATGTACAGTGACCATCTATACTACCTATACAGCCAAAAAGGGAACTTATTTTCTGAATGGTGGACAAAGAAGAAAGCTGAGATGCAGAATGACCTTACAGACTCAGGAGGCTGCTAATGACTTGGAGTCTTGACCAATATGAAAAGCTGATACAGCAGCTAAATGGACTCTAATGGAAGAGCAAAAAACACCTGCAACAAACACCTCGGACAGGTAATGAGAGATCACAGATATTGGTAAGTAAAGAAAGCTCCCTTGTCCTTTGCGGAAGTCCATACAGAAAATCTTTGTCCTGAAAAAAAAATGGAGTAACCAAGCCATTAGCTTGAAATAATGGAGATTTCGATGGACTTGCCTGGAAGAGAAGGAAGAGTGAACAAGTGCTTGTAATACAAAAAGTCAAAACAGAGGTGCTAGAAAAAAACAGTGACATGTGGAAAACAAAATCTATGTCTAGAACAATAACCATCAATCAACACTGCTATTCATCCGATTCCTTGATTTTCAGAAGATATTTCATTATCAGGGACAGCTAAAGAAAGGAAAAAAACCTCATACCTTCGGTTTGAGTCTACATCAGTGTATCTTTGGCCTTGCTACCAGAGTAGGTAATCAGAGAGAAAAAAAATCTGACTTTGCTCTTCCATGACAAAATAGACAGATTGCAAATAGGGTGGTGAGGAGCTCAGGCACCAATAATGGGCCATGTAATGAGCCTAAGAGAACTGGAGGTAGAAATCTGTATTGAAAGCCCAATACCTAACCTTTTATGAATTCTCAGTAGAGGTAAAGGGAGTAACTGCTTCCCTGTCTGCTGAAGCTTAACACTACTGCTACGCATTTTGACTGGATGGAGATGTGACTTTATGGACTTCTCTCTAGCAAAACTTAAAGAAAAAGAAGGATTGCTCTCACCTTCAAGAAGAAGATGTGAAACTTTGAATTCTGATTGGACTACAGACTGTGTTGTATAGCTCTGACAATGCCCTTAACATCCTAAGCAGCAAGGATATGCAGTGAGTGTTGCTCTGGAAGACAGAACCATAAGGGCATTTTCTGTTATGGTATGGAACAAGGTCCTGCACAACATAAATTTATTTTTCTTTATATGGAAAACTTGACTTGGGTTCTAAGGGGTTTGGGTCATGAGACCACTATACCTTGAGAGCCCATTTAAGCACTATTATTTGTAATGTGCTATTTTGCACCGTAACAGTTAGGTTGCCAAGAATCCCAGATCCCTAAGCCATGGGATAAGACAAAGTCAGCACCATTAACTGACTCTTCTTCCCTTAAACTTCACTCCTACTGAAAACTATTCTGTATGTATTGTTCCAACAAAGTCCGTTTACTTGATGTAGTTTGCACGTCTCCTTTTCTAAACATCCCATCTCCAGTTCTTTTATCTCCTTTACAAATTTCAGAACTTCAAGTACTGTTGATTTAGATTTTAATTTACATTTTCTAGTAATTGCAAGTTTGACATACAATAGCATTAAACTTAGTAAGACCTTACAATGTCAAAGTAATTCGGATCTTACATCCGAACTCAAAATTATTTCTTTACTTGTAGTCGTAGGGAATTTTTAAAAATTTCCAACACATTAATACTCCAAAAACAGGGTCTCAGTGACCTCTCTCTTTTCCCACCACACCTCCAGCATCTGCTTTCTGCCAGAGGAAAAGTTGCCTGAGCGCTGCTTGTGGTATAAACAATCTATGCAAACAATTCCATGCAAAAATCCTAAACCTTCTGAACTGTGTTGCATCCTTGGGAATTATACAGATGTCTTCCCATTGTTCCTTTGTAAACTGTCTTTCCATTTTCTTTTCTCAGTCTTTTCTAACCTCCTCCGATTGATTCTTATACTATCATGCAGAATTTTTTATATCCTTCTAATTATCCTTTTTTTAACAGCAGCTGCTGTTGTACACTCAACCAAAAACTCTACCACAGTTGGTTTTTTTTTTCCTGCTTAGCAATCCCTTATTCTCTTAACCTATCCTCTAATATCAATCCCTGGTAGGGAAAGCAGTCTCTAACCTGCAGGACAATCTTCTGCTTGGCCTTATCCTATTCTATTATCTTTCTCTCTAGTTATTTACTGCCACTACATTTGTTCCTTTGCCAATTTTCTCCAGAAAATTTCAATGTCCCTCTTGTCTATTTTCTACACCCTACTTGCAGTCATCCCTATTGGTAAAAACCTCCTTTCTCCATTCCCTTGTTTCCTTAGTTCTCAGAATACTTTTTCCTACTTCTACAAATATTCTGTATGATTACATAGTGAAGCCTCTGCAGCCTGTGTATAAAAATTACAGAAGACAATAAGAGCTAAACATGGTATTCACTGCATGTACAACCCTAGAATTAGACATGTTCCAACATTAATACATAAAGAAGTGACTGCTCTTACTGTTTCAGTGCATCTACAATGAAGAACACTTCTAACATGCTAGGCATTAAACAGCTCGCTATGTATTATTAATTCTTCTGCTGACAGGCAGAATACATTGCAACATACAATGATAAGAAAAACTGTGATCATCATACAACAGATTTTTGTAACAACATCAAAAAGGTTAAGTTTTTGTGCAATAATACATGCGAGAACAGCTGGAAATACAGAAAGAATTCTAAATACAACAAATGTAATCCTCAGCAGATGTCAATATTGTATGTATGCAGAAATACTGCCTACCAAAACACACACACATTACAAGTCATACCTAGATAGAAAGCTATACAGATATGAAGCAAGCATCACTAATTAACCAGGAGCAGACTAGGTACAGAAGCTGAGGAAACCTATTTAGACAGCAATAATTGATATGGTTTATCAAGAGAATATATATACTTGCAATTAAATACACTGGAATAGTTTACAGTGGATTCAGCCTGCTAAAAGCAGTAAATACACATGTTGAAGAGGGTACCCTACCAGAGACAGAAAAGAACATAAGTGATCATCTGTTCACAACTTCAAAGTACAGGTCTCTGGTACCGCAAACAGACATCAACGGTAGCCAGTAGTATGTGCATGAGCACTACTAGGCTGTCAGGAAGGACATGACCTGGAGTTACTGGAAAATCAAGCTATGAAATGCTAGTTACAGAAGCTTCCAGTTGCAAGAATATTAGTTTGATTCTGGGGAAGCAGGGGTAAGCTTCCAAGACTGTTTTACAGATAAGTTACAAACAAAGCTGTATAATGAAAAAAAACATGCCGTTTACTGCACTGACTTGAGGGTTACCTCTTACAGCTCAAAGAGTCAACTTGTCTCCAACACAGTGAACTATCCTTATTAAAAATAAAACATTTGGGCCTAGTGCAGCTATTCAACTGCAGGGCAGTTATCTGTGTTTTAAGTTTCTTTTAAATACCATTCTGTTTTTCCCTGCATGAAAGAAGTGTGGCGACACTTTGGAGTAGATCAAGTAAGGAGGTCTAACTAGGCCAAAGGGAAAGGAAGTAAAGTGGTAGTGCTGCCCCCCATAAACCTCCTACACTGCCTGTGACATCTGTAAATGGCCATGTGGAAGTAGGCATCCTTGAGGTCCTCAGTAATAAGGAGTGTCTGAAGACTTAGTAGATGGGAGTGCAGCCAGTATTGTTAACATTCTCAGTTTTGGGACTTTTTAAAATGAACTTTCTTGTGATGATAAACAGCCTTGAGTAAAAGCCTGTGCTCTCCTGCTGTGGGGTTCAGTTTGTATTTGACAATATGGGGCCTACCAGATTTTCCTGGTCTAGTGACACAAATAACTCGTGTCTTCTCTGTGGACTGTCTATCAACTGCAGCTTACATCTCTGACTACAAGAATCCATTTGTCTGAAATGTTTCTGGCCCACTGTTGGTAGGAAAAGCCAAACAGGCCCCTATCTTGCTAAATGGATGGGGCAAGTTGCAGGGTGGGTGGGGGGTTAAAGACTGAGGTGTGATTTTTTTGGGGTATTGGCTAAGGCACTAGCACCAAGATCAGATTTCTTTGGATAAAATTCTCAAAGTCGGGAATTACTACTATATACTAGTTTCTTTTCTTAGTATTTGCAGACTTAGTCTAATATGCAGACTAACAGTGTTCTATCACACTTTTAAATAGCGTTTTTTCTTCTTACTAAGTTTATGTAGAAATGTAAAGTTCTCTTGGCAACACAAAACTTCAAATGGGGTAAACCCAGTTGAAGCTTGTGGCCCTGTGCAAATTAAGTAGGTAATTACTAATTCTACAAGTAAATAACTTTCTATGGGATGTGTTTCATTGTTTTAACAGGCTTTTCTTCTTATCCTTCAGTCTGTATATGGCAGAGTGATTGATGTCTTCCACTGTTCAACTTTACATCACTGGCACAAAAGCTTACAAAAAACGAGTTCTTTATTAAGTAGCTCCTCAGTGCTACTCACTCTTTCAGTTCAAAGGCTTAGCATTATCTTTGCTTAACGGTACTGCTGCTCAAAATTTGGAAGCATAGTCCATTATAACTAGTATACACAGATAACCATTGCCATATTTTGCTAGTGGCCCCATGATGTCTACTACAATATGTTCAATATGTTTAAATGGTTACTATATGACAGGTAGTGGGGTCAAATAACTTCTAACCAGAATGGGGTGCAGTTTTCAGGCATTCCAAACAAGCACGGATGTATATCTTTCTAAATGAACAACAAACTCTGGCTAATACTCTTGCATTAGTTTTGTTCACCCCCCCCCCCCCTCAAAGGACCTCCTAACATGAAGATTAGTGTCCTAAAAGGTTTTGGTGTAATGTACCTAAAGATATTTATTGCTGAAAGTTTGCCTTTATTTGAATTTTCACAGTTTCACAACTCTAAGCTACTCAGCAAGAAAAAACATCTGATTTTTTTTTTTAAACAGTAAAGTGCATTTATGTTTCAAGTTGTCTGCGAAAACAAAACTAATCTCTAAAGATTTGTTTTAGGCATAAATTCCCTACTCCAAACAACAAGCGCTCAGCAAGAAAAATGTCATATTTTTTGAAACAGTGAAGTCCATTTGCATTCTAAGTTCTCTGTGAAGACACAGCTAAGCTCTGCAATTTTCCTGAAGTAAGCAAAGCCTTTCTCCTTTTACCTTGTACTAAGTGTTATCTATGAGGGCTAGTAGTTACTGCATAAGGGAATTCTTGGATAGTGTTGCCTCTAGGTTTCCTTAAAACAAAATTTAGTCAGCTCCCCTCCCTGCTACACATATTCCTTTAGTGCCACACCTACTCAGTGGGCTACAAGCCATAAAAAGCTGCTACTGCATACCAGAGAAAGGGCCATAGGGTATAAGGACCTCTCCTTTATTGAGTAAGAGCACAGAAGCTTAGAGTCAGCTGTGAAACACAGTTGGTCTAGCTTGTTACTGCATTGGTCTCTGTGGTGTGTTTTTTTATATCCTACCAAGTGCCATTTAGTAAACCCCCATTCCTCCTTCCCTTCAGAGAGTTCATAATAATTCTGAATTGTCCCTAGATATACTGCACCAGAGCATCATTCAATACTTCTCTTACGCTCTGCCTTTGCCAACATTTTGCCTACCTTTATTATAGCAGTTTAGCTTCAGCAGGAAAGGTTACCTTCAGTGCCATAGAAAGTTACCTTTACAGAGGAGACCTCCTTTACCCTATCCCCACCCCCAATTTCCACCCACCCAACCTTACTATTTAAACACCCACAACTTCACCCCCATAACAACAGCCAATCAAAACAGGTATCTAATATATAACCATCAACCAATAGGAGCTGATATAATTCACTCTCTATTGCTACTTTACCATGCATAGTAACATATCCCTACTTACATCCCAAACATTTTAATCCTTTATATCTCACTAGTAGTTATAAACTATATGTTTAAAAATTACATTACCTAATGCTCTTCTAGTCAATCTCCTCTACTTTATCCCTATCTAACCAACTATCAAATGTTTCCAGTATACAAATATACCTCCCCTTCTATGCACATCTACCCAACAACTTCCCAGCCCACCTATCCCTTACATCACCAAGATAATACGATTCATCCATCATTGATGTTTTCAGTGACAGATACATAAAACTGAACTATCCAACCACAAGGCACCAATAAAACTAAAGCAAAAGTGTATTTGGTTATACACTTTCCTTCACAAAAGAACTACTCCTTTAATCAGTGGAGACATTCACCCAAACCCTTGCACCCTTAGTCAGCACATTTACTCTGACCAAACCACACCCAGTGCCCTCAATGCTAACACATTTATCCTCCAAGCATAACTTCCACTTGAAACATGAACTCAAGAAGCATTTGTAATAAAATCCATACCTACCTTGCTGTCCACTACCCAGATATAGTCATTGGCACAGAAACCTGGCAAAAAACATAAATATCTCATAATGACATCAGCCCAAAAGGATTTAATGTTATCTGCATTGACAGAATAGAGTAGAATGTGCTACAATTCTGTATAAAAACTCACTAAATATAACCATACTTAAACAAGATATCCTAAAATTCAACAATGCTGACATCATTTTAGCAACACAAAAAATTAACAGAAAAACAATCCATAACTCATCTGTATACATCCCACCAGATAACAACATAAATGCTACTGAAAAATCTCCTTCAATGAATATCTCATTATGTCCAATATGAAACCCTCATTATAGGAGACAACCATAGCCTGGCAGATTATAAACAGTAGTAGCCAACAGAATCCATAAATGTATACAGCTTTACTCAATTTTTATCCCCCAGAAGAATAACAAAAACTTTATGAGGGAGTCAACCTTAAACTTGTTGTTCAGCAATAAAACAAAGTAATTGCAGTTAAATGCCTACCAGACACCAAAAGTGGTCACCTGTCAACAGATGCCATTAGAAGCTATAATAACCAAATTATATACAACCAAATACAAAATTCAACAAAGACACCTTTATTAAAATACTCTCAGTATTACTGTAGTATACTAAAATCTATATCTCTAGTCAATGAAATCTCCCACTTCAATGACATTTTCCTAAAAATCGTTTAATGACTTAGCCCCAGTCTGCAATAAAAGAGTAAATTTCAACACATTGCTAACTAAGGAAACAAAACCACTAATGTTAGAATGTGAGAAAGCATGGAAAGAAAGCTGTAAACATAAGACTTAAAACATGTATTTAGACACCTAGGATACCGTACTTAACTCCATGTTGTTGTGTCTTTTGGCTTTTCCCGGTTAGGGGTCGCCACAGCGGAACTCCGGTCCGCTAATGATTGGCAGTAGATTTTTACATGCCGAGTTGCCAGCCCTGACGCACAACCTTCAACGAAGGTACGCCCATTCATGCATGTCTCCACACAGAAGACGCTCTAGCTGAGAATCGAACAGGACAACGTCTTACTGTGAGGTGACAATGCTACCTCAGCACCATTAACTCTATATCAAACTAAATAAACAAACCTGCTATAAAAACCTTCAAAACAAACAAAACCCCCTTAAACTCTTCTGGTCATCCTTGAATATATTACTGCACACCAGCCAAACTACCACCCCTTCCCAGCAACCAGTAATTGCAGAATATCTAAAAATAGCTGCTGATGCCACTGCTTTCCCCAACTCTATACAGGTAAACAGGTCTATAACTGAACAATATGTTCTGGCCATCAGGAAATATTCCTATATTATTCTATTACACTAAGGTGGTGCAACAAAGTCCCATAGCTATCTTCTCCCCTCTTTCAAAAATCCTTGAAAAGCGTATCCACACAGAACTCATACAATCTCAGCTTCAATAACCTACTTTCCAAAACACAGCATGGTTTTAGACCCCTCACTACCACTGCCCTACTGCATTTTACTAACACTACAACTCAACTTAGAAATAATGGCAAACTTGAGTCAATGTTTTTAGACTTATCTAAAGCATTTGACACAGTATCACATCAACATTTACTCTCTGAACTTGCTTCTGGACGTCAATACTCTCTTACATGATTCATTAGCTATTAAGCAGTCAAATGACATCAGGATTATTTCTCATGTCAACTTGTCACCAGAGGAGTCCCACAAGACTCAATCCTCTAACCACTCCTCTCCAGAATCTTTATAAATAAACTTTACACAACATGCAAGCATGATGATTCAGCATTAATATGAGCAGCTCAAACTCTCTCCAAACCCCAGGATTTAACCCAAACTTCCTTTACCACTACAGAAATCTGGCTAAAAAAAAACGTATGCCTACTTCTTAAACCTAACAAAACAAAATTAATGTTCTTCACCTCAAAACAATATAACAAACAAAGCAATCTTTCCTAATTACATCAACAAAATAACACTAAAATAGAAAGAGTTACACATACTAAACTCCAGAAATTTGTCATGGACAAAAATCTCACCGTTGACTACCATATCTTACAAACCATAAAAAAGACTAATCAGAAACTGGACTCCCTCTATCGCGCCAGACAATCCCTTACAGACACAGCATAGCACAAATTAGCATCAAAGTACTAGTCCCAGCCTGCCCCCCCCATGCATTACCTATCATAACTAACTTAAATACAGCTCTTGAATACAAACTAGCCTCTTGCTATAATAAAATTGCTAAATTTGCTACTAACTACCATTCTCAAGATTCTCAAGCCTTGAGACAATTTATCTGGCCCAAACTAAACAATGTCCTAAAACATTCACAATTAGCATCTTTACTACCCAGATAAATACACCATACTAAAAAATATCTCACTGCCTTACACTCCTTCAAAAGACCTCTGCTCTGCCAACAAGTTCTAATTAAAAACAACTAAGTCTAATAACTGAGACACTCACTTTACTCCTACTATGTCTCAAAAATCTGGAACACCATCTCAGAACACATCAAGCTCACATACAAAGTCCCACACTTTAAAGCCTGCTCAAACTACGTCAGAATAAATCATGCTCAGCACCAGCCTGACTCACCACTGTCCCAGCATTTCTTCCATCTTTCTTCCCCATCTTAACCTACTCCCTTTCCAATCATATGCATCACTTTCTCCCTTTTCTCGTTTCACCTAAATCTTTTCTAACATCTTATCTCCTTCTACCACACTCTAAATGCTAGCTATACTCTCAAAATATCTGTACCTCCTTGCAATGCTTATCTAAATACATCCCATGCTACATTTTCCCTTCTAAAGTATAAATCCATTTACTTCTTACAATAGTTTAGAATTACCAGAACTGTATACACTTATACATACTAATGGAGATACTTCACTGTATAAACCTGCCTTGTAACTATGTTTTTGTTCTGAAAAATGTAACTGTTGGTTTTCATAAGAACTGTCAAAATTCACTTGTTAATATAAAATGTACTCTGATGAAGCTTTTCTTCCTGAGCCTCCACTGAAAATGGGTTTTGCTCAGTTGGACTTTCCCGATCAACAAATAAATATTTTTTCAACCTACTTCAGTTCAAAGCTATGTAGTTTACATTCAATGTTCATTTTGTTCTTAGGGTCCTGAAGTGCCCCTTTCCACTATTTCTGTCATCTCTGTTTTTGTGCCAAAATTTGTAAGTGCAGACTTCTGTTTTGAATTAATTTTTACTTAAGAACTTCCTATCAATTCACCTTCAATTCATTTGCTGACATCTCTTACAGTTTTTGGATTTATGTTCCTCTGTCATTGGAGCATGCTTTTGAGAACAGGTAGGATTCTTTTTACTGTCCAACCACAATTTATAGGCCCTGTTGTAGTTTCTGTATGAACTCCCCTTTCCTGGTTTTGATTTTGGATCTCTATAACAGTGTCACTGCCTTGCTGTCCTCCCATTCTTATAACAAATGAGAACATTATGCTGCTGTTCTACTTTTTTGTTAAGTGCATTGACCTGGAACATTCTAATGACTCTCTCCCCCTTCCTCCCACATTTCTATATTGCTTTAAAATGAAGAAAATATTTTTGTAATACTGCATCTTGAATCAAATCAGAAGTTACAGTCACAGGATGTAACAGTTTTCCTACAACTGTTTGAATTTCAACATCTGAAAGAGGATACTTTTTCTGTCACCTCCACTTTACTACTGATTGTATGATTACACACCAGGGGAGCCTTGATAAGGGTAATCATACTTTTAGAATCTAGGGGAGCTTGAACCTCTCTTCTTTTCCTTTAAGAAGTACAATACATTTTAATAGCTTGACTGCAACATACAATGGTGACTCAATTCTAGCCTTATCACACCCCATCAAAATAACAATTTAAATTTTCAGTGTTAGCAGCTCAGAACTTAATGCAACCCCTTCTCCACATCTGAAACACATACATTACTTACTACTTTTGTGTTTTAGAAAAAGCACATTCCTTACCAGTTTTTAGACACAAACAGATAATGCAATTTTGAACATTCACTAATACACATTCCACCAAAAGTTGCTAGTTTGTTGGAGTACTTGGAATCTGTTTGCTATATATGTTTTCTTATATTACTAGACAAGATCATTTAAAATCTGTATACTTTTAAGACTTCTAGCAGTTTCAGTTTACTGTTGCTAACAGATTACAACAAACACTTTGAATTTTTTTAAATCATGCATCTCTGCTCTTGCCACCTTATCATCCAGTATAGAGTTCTTTTGTGTTTGTCACAGCCCATGTAATGAATTCTCATCATGTTCATACAAGTTTTCATTGCTAAAATACCAAAAACGCTGGGCCAAAACCAAAAGGCACAACATGAAGCTCCTGGATGCTGTAATATCAGACTCCTTTATTAACGCCACAACAAGAATAAAAACACAAGCATTTTCATCCGAGAGTCACCCAGACTTCTTCAGATAAAACAAACAGTATCCCACCATAGAATCACTTTATATAACTTCAATGACTCAATTAAGAGAATAATATGTATTTAAAGGCATAGTGAACCCAATCAATAAGCAGCATAATAAATACATTTTGAATACATTTAATAAATGTATTAAAATAATGTATTTAAATGAACTCATAATTACTCAAAAGGTGAAAATATACATACATAATATTATAAAATATAAATATTAAAATTTTCCTGTTAATCTAATGAAATTTTTCTATAGAATAAAACACAGGAATGATATGACAAAAGTAAATCAGAGTTTGGCTGACCTAAGTTTTAATAAGGGAACAAGGAAATATTATCATTCAAACCTGGAGGTTTGGTAGCTTTGAGTACAATTTGCCAAAATGTTTCTCTATATTCCAACTTAGATTCCCAGGGTCCACCCCTCAAATCCTTAGGGACAATTTCAATTACAATGAAGGAAAATTTGTCCTTAGTACATGTTAATGTCTACCTAAACACTGCATTACTGTTACTTCTTTTATTGATATCATTAACATGTTCATAAGTCCTTCGTTTTAATTGTCTTTCTGTTTTTCCAATGTAGAAATCTTCACAGGCACCACAGATAGCTAAATAAACCAAACCCTGGGAATTACAGTTGGAATAAGTGTGTGCTTTGAGTACTTTCTGCTTAGCAGTAACCAAAACCTGTTCTTTCTGTGCAATGTAAACACACTGTGAACATGCCCCACATTTAAAAGTACCTTTCCTTTTGTTTGAATACGCTTTATAATTATTAGGATGTTCCAATAAACGTTTAATGTTATGACCTCTCCTAAAAACAACCTTAACAGACTTGTCCTTCAAATTAGGAAGGTCAGTTAGTTCTGAAAACTTATTCCATTCGTTTTCCACTATGTTTTTAATCTGGTATGCACTGGCACTAAAACTGGTGAAAAATGCTTTACCATAACCCAAACTGTCTGCAGCTGTAGCTTTCTTGTTGTTAAAGCTATCACCAATACTCAAAACTGGGCAATATTTGTTCTTCCTGCCTTCGGTAACTTCCTTTCTGATATTGGAAATAAGCTCACTTGGGTACCCTCGATCCAAAAACATACCTTCCAAAGTAATACACTTATTTTCATAGTCCTCATCTAGGGATGTCATCCGACTTATACGTACATACTGTTCCCTGACAATCCCTTTTTTCTGGAAAAGTGGATGTGAACTGGTGAAACTAATATAAGTATTGAAAAAAGTGTTTTTTTCTGTACACTGTGGACCTAAAACCCTGTTCAGTTGTATAAAGAGAAACATCTAGATAATTAACATTCTGAGTAGTAACCTGATATGTAAACTTAAAAAAGTGGTGGTATGATTTAAGTAGTGAATAAATTCATCCAGCTGTTCAAAACTACCTACCCAAAAAATACAAACATCATCAAGGTATCGGGCATACAAAGTCCAAAACTTTGAATAAATGCTGGCATGCACATATTTTTGTTCCCATACTGACAAAATAATATCCGCATATGTCGTAGAACAACTAGCCCCCATAGCCACCCCAGTTTCTTGACGGAAAAACTCACCCTCGAAAAACAAAGTTATTCCTAAGTATAAGTTCCGCTAGTTCCAAGTACAACAATATATCACATTCTGTCACTCCTGATTTTTTCCTCAGAGCTTCTTCCAACCAAGTTAACACTATATTGTGAAGAATAATGGAAAATAGATCCACAACATCCACTGTAACAAATTTTAAATCAGCAGAAAAATATTAATTTTTTTAACCTTACTTAAGAATTCCTATGAGTCTTTTAACAAATGAGTTTCACCCCCGCATATAATTTCAATTTCCAGTCCAGATATTTGGCTAAGGGGGAGATTTTGGAACCTTCTGATGCCACAATGGGTCTAAGGGGAGGGTCATCAGTATTATTGTGAACTTTGGGTATCCCAAAGATAGAGGGTAACCTAGGAGTACTATTTTCCAGATATTGATACGTCTCAAAATCAATAACCCCCTGATCAAATAATTCCTTGAGGGCCAGATCTATTTTCTTATAAGAAATACTGATCTCATTAATAGACACATTACTATACCTGGAATCATGCAGAATGGAAAACATCTTACTTTCATATAAGATTTTACACATCAGGACAACACACCCTCCCTTGTCAGGTTCCATAACACGAATCTGAGGACTGGAACATAGTTGAGTCAAGACCTGTCTTTCATGGTCATCTAAACTGGGAGTAACTCTAGTGTCTTTAAAAATTTTCCTTATCTTTGTTTCCATAACAAGTTCTAGGTTCCATAGCTGTGGATGAATAGGTGGATTAAAAATACTCACTTTTTTGGGGGTGATCGAACCAAATGTAGTAGTATTATTAACAAACATATTTTCAAAATTAAGCTTTCTAATGAACATTTTACATCTAGAATAACTTGTATAAGGTTACTTATTTTGTTTGGAACAAACTTAAAACCTTTGATAAATAAATTTAAAAAATCATCCGTTACCTCTAGATTACTGTAATTGAAAATATGGAATTCTAGTCTATTCACTACATGAGAATGTTCACTACATGAGAATTGTCACCATGTGAAACAGTAGTAATATCTAATTCCAGTGACAGTTCCCCCTGTAGCCCCCTCCCCTCTGTTGGTAATTCCCCCTGTAAAAATGGCTGTTGTTGTTGGGTTTATTACGTAGTCTCTCTGATCTACGTGGGAGAGGTTCTGGATGAAATAACTCACCGTTTGGTTCTATAAATGCTGCTTGGTCCATGGAAACTGAGTTTTGAATCAGAGACGTAGTGTAATTGTTATGTACATTACACTCCATGTTGTGTATAGGTGTTTGACATATATATTCCTTAGTATCCCTGCCAAGCTTTCTATATTTCATTTTCAAAATTTCATCACATTTTTTGTCATCCTGTACCCTTAAATCATATAGCAAAACCACAATTATCAAATATGGTAACAAGCTCTTTGTGAAACTCACTACCATTAGAAATATTGTTGGGATACTTAAAAATCCTGAGCCCTTTAGGTACAATGTGCAGTTTCAAACATTCATTTAAATATGAATTGTCTATACAAAGAGATTTATACCTTACTAGGGCTTTGTGTAATTTATCTACTGAGTCTCTAAGTGTCCGAAGTTTCAGTTAAAGTTGCTGAATTAGTAGACTTGCAGAATGACGGTTGATGATGTAACCATTCATTAAGATCCGTTTGCGGTCTGCTAGACTCGTTCCCCATGTCTTTTCCTGCACCAGAAATACTTTCTGTACGCAAAACAGTCGTCGTATGAAAAAACAACTGTGTACTGGGCCTGGAAGTATGTGCATTTGCACCAGAAACAGAAGCAGAGTCTTGCTGACGTACAGAAAACCCAGAACGGCTCAATGCCTCCTGGTTTCCAGGTAAAGTAACGTTAGACAAAAAAAACATAAGCCTCTGACTGAGTGGAGTCAATAACTCCACTAGCTGGGTTAAGTGCCCAGCTATCTTTCTGTATTCACCAACTTCAGATCCCTTACTTCCTTCCAAAAGGTTAGTAGGTGTACTGTGCCCCTCAGAAGACACCATTAAAAAACAGAGAACGTTAATAAAGGAGTCTGATATTACAGCATCCAGGAGCTTCCTGTTGTGCCTTTTGGTTTTGGTCCAGCGTTTTTGCTATTTTGTCATATTTCTGGACTTACTCCATCCTTTGGTTTTATGTTTTCATTGCTTCTACTAGGAGCTAGGATACCACAATTTTTGCCCTACTTGCTTGGTCCTAGTTCCCTATGGTGGCAGAGTCCTCAAAAGCCACCAAAAAGGATTTCACATAATATTCCACGTTTAAATTATCCATAAGAGGCACAGTGTTGGGATTAACAGCTACAGTGACTTACACAACTAGCAGTTACAGTCAGTGCACCAGCTTTTAATCAGTCCCTACTTGTAATTCCGCAAATCTGTGTAGTAGGTCCTCCAGTTTGCAGTCACCAGGAAACCATGCCATGGGGACAACAATCATGGAGTTGTTAAAACCAGAACAGGACATTTCAGTGTTTGGAACATTTTGAGGCAGTTTCAAAATTTTTCGGGATACAAAATTAACAAAGCTAAATCAAAGGTAAAGCTGTAAATTATGTACCCACACACAAAATTGGCTCAGCAATATCCATATTTATGGGATATGATAAAATAAAGTAGCTAACAGTATGGATTAAAAAGGATTCTGGTGTGGCAGCTAAGGATAATGTGGGAAGACACTAAAAAAAGATTATACAAAAACTGAGAAACTGGAAGCTCTGTTACATGGATATGGATAGCAAGCTACAAGCAGTTAAAATGTTTTAGTCTCTTTAGTTTTATGCACAGGTCAGGCATATTTTATATCTACCAGAGGAGAAGTTGTGAAAAGCAATTAATAAAGAACTAAACGATTTTATCTGGGAGGGGAAGATTGCAAGAGTCAAGTGAGATAAGCTGATTCTTCCAAATGAACAAGACAGTTTGGGATTACCCAATTTGAAGGGGTATTTCAGAGCTACACAGTTAAAGCTCCTATACATAGCACAAACAGAAACCTATTAATTCAAAGTGGAAAGCGAGGATGATAATGATGAAAAGGGGGGGGGGGGGGCTCAAGAGAAAGTCAAGCACCGGTAGAGTTTTTAGTAGAATCTGGAACCGAAGCTGCTGTTAAAAAGGAATAATTAGTAGAGCATATAAAATATTGCATGACAACTATATGAATCAATTAGAGATGGTTAGAAAAGATTGGGAGAGAGACTGGATAAGGAATTCACAAAGAAACAATGGGGGAAATATATGTATGTCTCCCAAATACGCAGCAAAGTCTAGAAGCCTTAGAATCTTTGCTTGAAAGTGTTTACATAGGTATTTTTATACCCCAAGTAGACTCCAAAGAATTTTCCTCAGGTAGACAGCAAATATTGGAGATGTGACGGGGAAAAAAAAGAGGTAAATGAACATATTTTCTGGGAGTATAAGGATTTGGCAGACTTTAAAGATTCTCTGCAGACTGCTTAGTCACAGATACTGGGTGAGCAAACTGATGTAGCTAAGGAAATGATTTTTTTGAACTATGATGCAGAATCGGAATTGCTTAGACATAGTAAGGCCTTGCTGAGTCTAATTATGGTGGCTGCCAAAAAAGCAATTACTAGAAAATGGATATCATTGTCTAAACTCTAAACCAATTTTACTAGAAGTTGTGAATATGCTAACAGAGATGAAACAACCTGAACTGGGAACTTTAGGAAAGTATAGGAGCAAGTTACATAGAAAAATGGGAATTGTGGGAACAATACATGCAGAGAAGGAATGAGGTTTAAAAGAAGGCAAGGTTTGAATGTGCTATATAATGTTAGACTGACAATGACTGGATAGATTATAAATGATGCATAATGCTTGCACCTACAATTATGTCAATATGGTTTGTGATGTATAATGTTTGCAACTTGTCAATACAGTTTGCTTTCATTTATATACATGTATGATTGCCTATGTCATACTTGATAATTTAGTAAATATGTTTCTTGTTTAAAAAAAAAAAAAAACAATCATGGAGTTGTTGGGAATTAAGTAGCTCAAATACAGTTTGCAAATGGCAGCACAGATAAGGCAAATATTGATAAAATGGCAAGTTTTGGTTAACTGCAGTTGGACGGTGCAGTGGTGCAGCGGTAGCATTGTCGTCTCGCAGCAAGAGGTTCTCTGGTTCGATTCTCAGCTGGAGTTCCTTCTGTGTGGAGTCTGCATGTCCTCCCTGCATTCGTGTGGGTTTCCTCCCACGTTACAAGACATATATCTAGAGCATTTCTCCCTGGGCCTCCGCTGAAAACTGGCTTTGTTCAAAGTCGGAGTTATCCCGGTTAACAAATGTTAAATAAAATAAATAAAATAAAATAAAAACTGCCTAGGGCTCCCATTCTCCACCAGTGCAAAGTCCAAGGAACAATGCAGACAGGACTTATATAAAATATGTTTATTTGTCAGTCAAAGAAAAAACACAGGAGACTGGGAGAACACTCCTCCCAGTCTCCTCTCATCAGCTCATTCTACTGAGCATTGAGAGATCAACTGGAAAGCCCCCCCACCCCCTTGTCTCAAACTTGAATTATCCTTCCCACTTACAAAAAAAATTACATTTTATTCTATTGCTTTTACTGTATTTGTGCTTATTCCTATCACATTTAGCTTTTTGCTAAATGTTCTTAAAGTATTCAGTTGCATTTAACCTATTGCATTTATTACTGATTGTTGGTAGCCTGATTACACTGTAGCTGTTATTTTAAGCCTCTTAGTTTTTATTTAAGCACTTGGAATTTACATTAAGGAGGATTGTGGTCTAGGTAGGTTACTGTGAGAAGACAGGATAGCCTACACCCTTCTAAGCTAGGAATTGCTGGTGTAAGTCTTACTGTGCCTTTATTTGACTGGCTAGAGGGCTAGCTTGTTTAAAATTTGAATCTCTGTGCCTGAGGCATTTGGCGAACATGCTGCTTGAGAAGAAGAGTGTTGCTGGTTTTTGCTAAACTCTACAAACGCTAAGAATTATATTACCTTAGCCATTGTTTCAGCACTTGTTTTTCTCTGCATTAATTGTTTCTTTGTTGAATATCTGCACTTTTTGACCTTTTTTTACAGTCTTTGGTTAGAAATGCCTTGCCTCCACTTTAGTGACAGTTGAGGGGACTGGAGTCCTTTGCTAGCCTGGGCTTGTGTAAAAGAAAGAAGACTGCGCTGTTTTTGGAATGGCCACAGGGCCTTATTTGTGATTTTTTTTTTTAAATCAAATCTCCTCTGTTATTTAACCGTCAAGGTTGCACAAAGCTTAGACTTACAACCTATGAGCAAGCTAAGACTTGCATTACCATAACCTCTGTTTTGGTACTTGTTTTTCCACATTGTTTTGGTCACAGCTGCATTGTTTCTGTGTTGAATGTCACCACTTTTTGACCTTTTTTACAGTCTTAATTTATAATTGCTGCTCTCTTGCTCTCTGTGCAGCAATGCCTAGCAGTGATCTGTACAGAAACCAATATCTCCCAGTATAATTCCCCCTTGTAATCTGTGTAGATGCCGATCTCTTATGGATCAGGTTTCCCTTAAAATACCCTTACTGTCTCAACTGCTAGAGCATCTAGTTTGCACATAGCAGAGCATTGTTCATCAATTTCCTTGTGTTATTAACCTATTCAATGTTTAAATTTCCCTCACTCCTACATAGTAGATCATGGACTTTCCAACTCTCTCTATGGCAAACCTCATTGAGATGGGCATTCTGAGACATTGTAACAATTGCTTCATGTACATAAAACAGAAAAAGTATGCTAGAGGTGGAAATATACTAATGCTGGTGGTAAAACTCTCATGTAACCAAAACTAATCTTATAGAGGTTGTCAGTGACACTTGCACCACGCCTACTGGACAGGGTAAAGACCCTACATATAAAACTACTTATGCTGTGGCACTTCCAGGTAACCTCTACTAAAACACTACGTGTTCCTGCACAGTACAATCAAACACGGTGTCTCACCCATCACATACTCCACCCACAGCTACATACAGCAACACTGTACTGAATGCCTCTACCGCTAAACCTTTAAGGCAAACCAGAGCACAGCCAAATTTCTTGTTTACTGGTAATTCTATACTGAGGCACACTGATGACCCACTCACCAGACTGACTAAAGAGAAAGGGTCATGGTTAGCTGCCTTTCCTAAGTTAGGCTCCGTCAAGTTACACAGGTGCTCAGGTAATTGAACCACAGGTACCAGTATGAATCTGCATTAGGCCATGTGGGTGTTAATGATGTGAGATGTACATCCCTTGACTAAATGAAGTGAGACATGATCAAGCTCACTGATTATGTGTCTCAGGAAGGTATGAGTCTAGCACTGAGCAGCATACTACCCTCTCTGAGGATGATGCCATATCACCAATGGAAAATTACTGACTTTAACAATTGGCTTAATTTGGTGGGGTACAATATTTGATGGCCCGGGAGGACATAGTTGTCAGACCATGCTGCTTTGCCAGGGATGGTCTGCACTAAACCTTTTCCATCCCCATAGTGCCTTTTTTAGGCAATGCCAAGCTGATAAACCTCCCAACTTAAATGAACCTACAGAGGAACACCTGAAGGTGGTACTGCTCAGTGCTGTACGTCTCAACAGGAAACTCCATTCCCTACAAGCTTTCCTCTCCCTGAGAGTGTAGACATCTGTGTAGCAATAAAGACATGGCTTAAAATTGCAAAGAGTACCCCAGCAGTGCAAGGTTATAATGCATTTCACACCTTTAGACCACCTACTGCACAGGACAGAACTAAAGGTGGAGTTGTATCAGTTTACATTAAAAACAACCCCCACATCCAGACTAGTTAAAGTGAATGACCTAATAGAACTCATACAAGTGCAACACTCCACAAATGGAGTCTTGTACGATATTCATGCAACCTACAGCCCCCCTTCTTGTCCCAGGAAACCCATAATATGTATCACAATGTACTAGAGTCTGTCACCATTCAACCCAATACAATCTTCATGGTGGATCTCAACTACCCATCTACAGACTGTGAATCCTACACCACTTCTAATACACAAGCCCAGCAATTCCTAAATTTTGTTAATACCAACATCCTGGAACAGTTGGTCCATTCTCCTACCAGAGGTACAAACATTCTTGACTTGACTCACAAACATGGGGAGCAATGTTCCTCACCCAATGTAAAGTCCCCACTCGTCAGATCTGACCATAAGGCAGTATTGCTTGAAATAAAAATTAAATCCAGAAAATCAGTGAAACCAAAAACCTTTAGGAACTATTCCAAGGCTAACCAGCTAAATCCCAACCACAATCGACCTCAGCAAATACCATAGCATATGCTGAGCTATTTACAAAATCCCTATACAGCCATATTGATTGCTGTATAGAGCAAGATGTGCCCACCCATATTAAGAATAAGACACAGTTAAAAGACAAGCCACTCGGGTGGAATCACAACATCAATTGCATATACAGCAAAAGAAAAAAATCTTGGCTCTTGGCCAATCACAGGAGGAACAAAGCCCTACATACTAAATGCTCCCTGACCAATCTAAACAGGAAACTAAGAGTTATTT
This sequence comes from Protopterus annectens, assembly GCF_019279795.1. Lineage (NCBI taxonomy): Eukaryota > Metazoa > Chordata > Ceratodontiformes > Protopteridae > Protopterus > Protopterus annectens. The sequence goes on along the minus strand of NC_056741.1, from coordinate 1,642,369,840 downwards.
AATAATTCAAAGGCTAAATTTGAAGAAAAACTAACTTCTCAGGCATAGAACAACCACAAAGCTTTCTACAGCTATGCCTGTAACCTCAACAGAAATGCACAACAATAGGCAGAACTTACAGTAAATAGCACTGAACCAGAAGCCACTGCCAAACTTCTGGCTGACAGGTTTAGCTCATATTTCTCCCCCCAATCTACCCCCCCCCCCCCGAGTGGCCAAAGGAAATACCACATACCACAATCCCCCCAACCATTACTAAGAAACAAGTCGTTGATGCACTCTCCAAGGTCAAAACATTGCACCGATGGGCCCCAGTACCATCCCGGGATGCTTACTAAATAGCATGAAACATGACCTCTCCAGTCCACATGAATCATTTTTCAACTGGAGCCTACAATCAGGTTTTATGCCCAAGAAATGGAAAATGGCTACAGTCATCCCCCTACATAAATGAGGTCCAATCACTGAGCCAGTCAACTACAGATGAGGTCTGACCAGTCTCATATGTAAGGCCATGGAAAGAATCATCATGGACATGAAAAAAGAGGACACAGGTAATCTGCAAATTCTAGACTCATCACAGTTCAGCTTTGTTAAAGTAAGGTCATGTCTATTACATCTGGTGGACTTCTTTGAGAGGGCCACCAAAGCAATGGATGAGGGCAAGACTGTGCACATACCTTACCTTGACCTGGCCAAGGCTTTTGATACAATAACCCACTCAGGTATTATAGTCAAGCTCACCATATTAGGTATAAACCCTTCTGTCACCTATGGATAAAAAAACAGCTCACTAATAGGGCCCAGGAGGTCAAAATAAGTGATGCCACCTCCATCAAGAGGCCAATCACTAGCGGAGATCCCCAGAGCTCTGTTACTGGGCCTGCTCTTTTTTGACATCTATTTCTCTGAAGTGGAAGTAAACGCTAAAGGTTTATGGCTGACTAAGTTTGTAGGTGACTGCAAGATGGAAGTTATCGCCAACTCCCCTGCAGACACTAGCAATCTTCAAGAAGGCCCATCTCTGGCTAACAAATGGTGCCAAAGCCATGGTCTTACAAGTCAGTGCTAAAGAATACATAAATGTTCCCTTTGGTAAGTCAACAATCCTGGCTAATTATCATGTTTATAATAAGCCCCTTAGAGTCTATGCAGTGGTCAGGGATCTTGGTAAGCACATAGACAGTAGCCTAACCTTGGACCACCAATTAGCCACAGTGGTGAGGAAATCCTTTTATGATGTGCAACTTATACGTAAGGGCATGGCATTTAGGTCCAAAGAGGTCATTATCCCACTGTATTCTGCCGTTATCAGACCAATAAGACAAACGCTCCCTTCACTATCTACTTAACCAGGTATATGTAGCAACTAGAACAACCTCAAAGGTTCCTTACAAAAAGGATACAAGACATAACAAACCTGTCTTACCCAGAGCACCTTAAAGCCATTTCCCTCTACTCAGTCTCCTAAAATTGCTGAGGGGTGATCTATGCCTGGCTTACAAGGCATCCACAAACCCCACACTTACAAATCTCTTGCATGTTCATAAACCAACCAGTACCTGAAATTACAAGGTCTAGCAACCTGAATTTTAACTGTTACTTTAAAAAGAATATGTTGGAGAGACAGATATGTGTCCCAGAGACTGCCCTTCCTGTGGAACACGGTTACCAACTATGTGAAGCTGAGACCGTCTATTAGCCATTTTAAGTGCAACCTAGACTAGTGGATGGGGAATAGGAAATTTATACTGGACCTGACACCCATGTCCCTTATGAACACAGGCAGTTTATAAATGCCTGGCCCTCAATGTCCTGTATGGATACAGGGCATCATAATTCTTTTTGGAAAACTTGTCTACGCTTAGAAAGATATCTCGGGGCGTTAGCCTAGTAACAATTTATGAATCTATGAAAAGCCCACCTGGCTTGAAACAAAACCAAACAGTAGCTGTAGTTTTGGAATTAGTATAGTCTTGTATTTAACAGACTGCACTCTTACCAAAGGGATATTTAGTAGGGCATACAAATTATTGCATAATGACTATAAAAATCAAAAGGTCTTAGTAAAGACTGGAAAAGAGAATATAAAAGCAAATTACGAAGTAACAGTGAGAAGAAATCTGTACATCTCCCAAACATGCAACAAAGTCCAGAAGGGCTATGATTTTTACCATGAAAGTATCTGAATATGCATTTTTATACTTCGGGTAGATAGCAAATGTTAAGAGACATGATGGAGAAGACCCAATTAACTAGGAACGTACTTTTGGGAATGTAACAAGTTGACAGATTTTAAAAATTCCATACAGTGTACACTGACAAAAATGTTAGGGAAATTAAGTTTAATGGTATTAGCTGCCAAAAAAGCAATTGGCAGAAAATAAAAATCCAAATCAACAATAACTGTCGTTTTGTGCATTGTAAATGAGGTAAATAACTGAAAGGGAGATCTTCAGAAAAAAGAATGAGAAAATTTCAAATAAATAAATGGAATCCGTGAAAACAATACTTTCGGAATAATGCACAGGAGATGGTCTGTGGCTTAAAAGAAGTCAGGAGCTGAGCAATTTATGTAATGTTAGAGTGAATAAACATTGTTTAATTATATATGTGTAATGAGAAGCTCACCTGGATTGAAACAAAACTAAAAAGTGCCATGGAGATCCAAAGTATTTCTTACCTTTTAAATAAAAGGCTTGCTAACTCTAGCATACTAATACCAAAGCTCAATTTGGTAAATCCAAAAGACCACACATACAAAGGTTCTTCCCATAGAAAATAAATATATTTTTATTCCCAAATGATAAGCACATTACCTTTAAAAGAAGGACTTTGTCAGAGCTGACTAAACTCTTTTCTAAGGGAAGAATCGCTTCCGTGTGTGTCTGTCTGTTTGTGTGTGTGTGTCTGTCTACTTCACTTCACCTAAAACTCATGTGACTGACATTCATTTCAGAGAGATCAAATCACCTTCACTTCACCTAAAACCCATTTCACCAATACTCATTTCACCGACAACTGATAATGCTAAATTTCAAACTACTACACTTTAAACCATAGACATACACACTTACAACACCTATGACAAACTCTTTCCAATACTTAAACACTAATTAATAAATCCAAATCCTGCATTCTTCCTGGTAATCATTATGACAATATTCCTCTTACTATTTAATGCACTTGTTATCCTCTCTATACATATCCTTTCTCCTTACTGAGTCAATCATAATATTTTCAAATGAATTTTCCCCCCCTAACACTAATTACTTACCCTCTTAACAGAAACCGGACAATATAAAACCAAACCACATCCCCCATGGGGGGGGGGGCTGTGCCCCCCGAACTATATATACCAACTCCAGGATCGCACTACAGTGGGGAAAAAGGACATATACCTTTTACTTGCCTTACAGTACTCTACACACTGCCACTACTAACTGTTAGCGAAATGAGTGTCGGTGAAATGGGTTTTAGGTTCAGTGAACTTTAGGTGATTTGGTGTCTCTGACATGAATGCCAGTCAAATGAGTTTTAGGTGAAGTGAAGTAGACCCATACTTATGTGTGTGTGTGTGTATGTATATATTCACACACACACACACACACACATATATATATATATATATATATATATATATATATCTATATATCTATACCTACATACATATAATTTCTCTTTGAAGCCACTGACATGTATATCAATCAATGAACATACGTCCTTGACTGCATAAACAGTGGAAAGTGCATTAAAAATGTTTTTTTTTGGGGGGGGGGCAAGCCTCCCTGCACCCCAATACACCCAGCCCCTTACTGCATATATACCACCTCCAAGATCACATCATCATACAGCAGCAAAAAAAACGGAAAACTCCCTCATCCTCGCTGTCTGATTGTCTCACACAAAGTCAATCTCTGCTCATTCAAAAAATGTGAATCAACCAATATATTTAGTGAGTCACACTTTGACTACAGAGATTGCTTCTACGTGTGTGTGTGTGTGTGTGTGTGTGTGTGTGTATATATACATATACATATATATTTATATATGGAGAAAACGCTGAGAGAAGAAAGGAGCCACTTTTGAGATTTTAAGTATTTTGCTTCAGATTATCTGTTAAGTTTTTCTGCATTGCCACCTACTTTTGAGCATTTTCTGGCTTGTTAAACTTGATTTCTGTGTTGGTAACTGTATTTAGAACACAACCTAGAGCTGATTACTGAATCTCCTGCCTGCACTTATTTTTAAAATAGTTTTTTTCCTTAAAACTTGCATTTTATCTGTCTCTGGCCTAGCACTTAAGTGTGGGGTCATTTACTGCACTGTTCTAACTTGTTGATACTTGTGAACCTCTGCTTTCCTTAAAAAAAAACAAAAAAACACTGTGTTCATCAGTGGCAGTGATAAACACTGAGCAGCCTGCCTGCCCCTGTGGGAGTGGTTACTGCCTTGAAACTGTAGTTTTATTGGCCATTTTGGGTCAGTTCCAAACTCCTTGATCTCCCTCTCCTAAAACCCGATTGCCTCATGGTTTTGGCATCTTTTTGGACTTGTTGGCTGTTGGTGAAGCACCCACCAAGAGAAGAAAACACTGAGAGAAGAAAGGAGCCACTTTTGAGATTTTAAGTATTTTGCTTCAGATTATTTTTTAAGTTTTTCTGCATTGCTGCCTACTTTTGAGCATTTTCTGGCTTGTTAAACTGTGTTGGTAACTTTATTTAGAACACAACCTAGAGCTGATTACTGAATTTCCTGCCTGCACTTATTTTTAAAATCGTTTTTTTTCTTAAAACTTGCATTTTATCTGTCTTTGGCCTAGCACTCAAGTGTGGGGTCATTTACTGGACTGTTCTAACTTGTTGATACTTGTGAACCTCTGCTTTCCTTAAAAACAAAAAAATCTTGCTTTTCCCCCACTTTTCTGAGATTTAAAAAAGTTCAGTTACAGATTTGCTGCTCTGAACTGTATGTAAGTTTCTTGGAGGCCACTGTTTGCTTGGGCTAAAGGGAAGTCTCTGTGTTCATCAGTGGCAGTGATAAACATTGAGCAGCCTGCCTGCCCCTGTGGGAGTGGTTACTGCCTTGAAACTAGTTTTATTGGCCATTTTGGGTCAATTCCAAACTTCTTGATCTTCCTCTCTTAAAACCCTCTTTTGCGCGTTTTTGCGGGCAGTGCCGCCTAATTGGGTTTAAACTATTCCTGGCTCCACAAAGTCTGCTCTTCACTTTTTCCCTTAGAACTGCTCTATCTCTCAAATTAAACACCATATTCTCATTCTAAGGCCCCTCACTGGTCCAAATAAGTAATCTTACAAGTTAGCACTAATAAACCATAAGCACTACTTACTCTTTTACTCTCTACGATTACCTTGTCCCCTATTGGTCCGTTTTAATTCAGTTCCCTATATTACTCTAGCATGTCCAAAGGTCAGTCAATGGTTTCCTCTCCAGTCCAGCTGGTGAATCTGGGAATTTTGAGGCAATGTTACAACTGTCTCATGTACATGGACAACCCTCTCCTCCTCCAAACAGGTTCAAATATATGTGAGAGATGCAACCATATAGCTAAACTGGAGGCTGAGCTCTCTCATCTCAAAACTGGTGTAACCAGTCAGGAGAAGGTAACCTCACACAACACAATTCCAGTATCACATAGTCCCACCATAACAGCGAACCAAACACATAAAAACACAAAAACATACTCGGAGGCTCTAAATAAAAATCTACCTAAGCAACAGAGACCTCCAAAGCAGACATCCAAGCAAACGCTACCCCAAAACAAAACACGTACAACACATAGCACACAAAGTCAGTGTGCCAAGCAGTCACAGCCCTTAAGGCTGAATAACACACCTGATACCCTTGTAATAGGTGACTCTATTGTCAGACACACTGATGTCCCGCTCACCAGGCTGAATAAAGAGAAGGTCACAGTGAGCTGCCTGTCAGGCGCTAGGATCCGCCACATAACGCAAGCACTCAGGTCACTCCAAAGCAAATACAAATATGACTCAGTCATTGTACATGCTGGCATGAATGACCTGAGACGTACCTCCCTCGACTGCATGAAAAGAGACATAGAGGAGCTCTCTGATCATGTAGCCCAGGCCGGTATGACCCTGACCTTGAGCAGCATCTTACCCTCACCTAGAATGATGCCACAGTATAAAGACAAAATGATCGATTTTAACAAGTGGCTAAAATTTTGGTGTCATTCAAAGGGGATCCAGTGTCTGTCAGCCTGGGATGACATGCTTGACAAGCCATGTTGCTTCGCTAGTGACGGCTTGCACCTGTCACCTCTGGGCTTTTGGATATTGGCAAAGGCTCTTGCCACCCCCATAGTGCCTTTTTTAGGCAAGGCTCAAAAGTCAAACCCACCTCCATAGACAGCACAAGGAACAAGAAACTAAGGGTAATGCTGCTAAACGCCAGAAGTCTTAACCTCAAGATGCATGCACTCGAAGCTCTCCTCAGTCTGGAGAACATCAATATCTGTGCAGTGACAGAAACCTGGTTCAAGGCTCCAGAGAGCACCCCAGCACTACCAAGTTATACCTCATATCATGCTTTTCGGCCCCAAAACCCGGACCGAACCACAAAAGGAGGGGAATTTTCCATATTTATTAAGGATATCCACACCTCCAGGTTAGTGGCAGTGCATGAAGTATTGGAGACCATCCATGTGCAACTGACAGTGGGCAAGACTGCTTTTCAGTTTATAGCATCCTACAGACCACCCTCTCAAAGTCAGGAATCCCACTCGGCTTTCCTGAAAACATTGGAGAACACTAAGATCTCTCCGAACACCATTATATTGGGTGACTTCAACTACCCAAACATAGACTGGGAGCATTACTCAAGCCCCAGCACCTTAGCCCAAAGGTTCCTGGAATTTATAAACTCAAATGCTATGGAACAACTAGTCACCACTCCCACAAGAGGGGAAAACATACTAGACCTGATCATTACCAACATGGGGACTCTATGCTCCATACCAGAAGTATATCCCTCATTGGTAAGATCAGACCATAAATTAATTTCACTGGATATCCACATCCCGACCCCACCCCCAGCCCAGAAAACCACAGTGAAAGACTTCTCAAAAGCGAACTTTACACTTCTCAAAACTGAAGTGGAATCCTTCAAGGCCCCAGGGCCAGTGGAAACTACGGCCCTAACTGCAGAATCCTATATAAACGCATTCTACGGACATCTCCAGGAATGCATGGATCATGCTATCCCAAACAAAATCAAGACCCAATCATCCAAAGGCAGGCATCCAGTCTGGTGGACCCCAGCCATAAATAAACTGTACAACAGAAGGAGGAAGCTACTACATGATAGAGCAAAATCCCTAAAAGGGAAGGCATCTCTGATCAGTACTAGCAAAAAATTACGATCCCTCATAAAATCCTCCAAGGCCAGCTTCGAGAGAAAAATTGCACAGGACACTAAAGACAATCATAAGGCTTTTTTCAGTTATGTTAGGAACCTGGGATAAAACTCCCAGACTTGTTCTGAGTTGATTCTTAACGACAAAAAATACATTGAACCCACAGACATCGCCAATATCCTGGCAGACAGGTTCAATGCAAACTTCTCCCCCCCCTCCCCCCCAAAAGAGCAAGTATCCATCCCGGCAGATTGCAGCTTCCCAAACATCTCTGATGCTCAGGTGAAGGCCGCCATCTCCAAAGCAAAAAACACTGCTTCCATGGGACTAGATGGCGTCCCGGGTTGCGTCCTACATGAACTCCAAGAAGAACTAATCCCTCAAGTAAAACTGCTGTACAATCTCAGCCTCACTACAGGATATGTGCCCAAAGAATGGCATACAGCAACAGTGGTCCTACTCCACAAAGGTGGCGCCTCTGCAGACCCTGGAAACTATCGCCCCATAAGCCTGACTAGCCTAGTATGTAAGGCTATGGAGAGGATCATCATGGAACTCATAAACAAAGACATTGGGGACCTACAGACACTAGATCCTACCCAATATGGCTTTGTCAAGGGCAGATCCTGCCTTTTGAACCTGGTCGACTTCTTAAAAACAGTCACCAAGGCCATAGATGAAGGGAAGGTAGTTCACACAGCCTATCTGGACCTCGCAAAGGCATATGACACAATACCCCACTCGGGCATCACAGATGAGCTATCCAACCTAAATATAAACCCCTATGTCACAAGATGGGTCGCAAACTGGCTCAAAGACAGAACCCACAGAGTCAGAGTTGCTGGAGCCATGTCAGACTCAAAACCGGTCACAAGTGGCGTCCCACAAGGTTCTGTCCTGGGACCTCTCTTGTTTGGTATTTACTTCTCTGAGGTACAGGCCAACGTGGGAGGACTATGGCTCACCAAGTTCGCAGATGACTGCAAACTGGGCGCCATAATCGACTCTCCAGCTGACACAAACATCTTTCAAAAGGGTCTCACAGAGATGGATAACTGGTGCCAGAGCCATGGTCTAAAGCTAAATGCCAAAAAGTGTATAGTCATACCCTTTGGCAAAAACAATGTGCCCACAAATTACCACATAGGTGGTAACCCATTAAGTACAGAGAAAGTAATTAGGGATCTGGGGACCCAAGTTGATAGCAATCTCTCCTTTGACAACCACATTGCCAAAGTGGTTAGAAAGACCTTCTACATAGCCCACCTCATCATGAAAGGATTCACATCTAGATCAAGAGAGGTAATCGTGCCCCTTTATTCATCCCTCATCAGGCCCATCATAGAATACAATGCCCTCTTTGGGATGTACCTTACCCGACACCTGCAGCAATTAGAAAGACCCCAAAAGTACCTCACCAGGAGGATCAAGGGACTCAAACAGATGCCATATGCTGCTCGGTTAAAAAAACTCCAGCTCTACTCAGTTGCACACCGCCTAATTCGAGGCGATCTATGCCTGACATATAAAGCTATGTCCAACCCAGAATTAATGGACATGCTCCACCTCAGTAAATCTAAATCCCTTAGAGCCACGCGCTCGAGGGACTTGAACCTCAGCACAGAAATAAATAGAACATGCTGGAGGGACAGATTCATAACCCAGAGGCTTCCTTCGCTCTGGAATAGAATTCCAATTCATGTTAGGCAGAGCACCTCACTGACTCTCCAAGAAGAATCTTGATGAGTGGATGGGGGATCGTAGGTTTGTCCCGGGGATTACTTCCGTGCCACAATTAGACAGAGGCACAGTAAACTAAACTTTAAAAAGGGCACAGTATACTCAAATCAAGGGGTGGCGTAAGCCAAACACAATCAGGCTAGGCTTATAAATGCCCCAGGGCAGATAGCCTAGTATGAACCTCACACACACACGTATATATACATGTTCATTGGTTTTTACTACGCTGACGACCCCAGGGGGGCTTTTAAAGCCTAGACATGCTTCTGAAAGTGAGAATCAAACCCTGCACTTTGTGTCTGTGAGGTAAACACCTTAACCATTAACCATTATGCCAACCCCTATTCCCCATATATGTATATATCTGTGTGCATGTATGTGTATGTGTTTCTATATATATATATATATAGGTTATAGGTCTACTTCTGTTCTTTGAAAAAACACTTTTTCGAAGAATAGATGGCAGAGACTCACTTTAATGAAAGTGCACTTTTGGGAAACTAGGTTAACTGAAGCACACTTCAGTGGGGATAAGGAACTATATCCTTTTCCACACTGTAGTGCAATCTTGCAATTAGTATATCTAAGTAGCGGAGGTGTGTCCGGCAAAGTAAAACATGTTTTTGCAGGGGGCTGCACCCCCACCCCCCCTACTTATATATACTAACTCTGAGATCGCACTACAGTGGGGAAAAGGATATCTTTCCATACCCCCACTGTACCATTAACTGATTTCCAGGGTTGGGAGGATGGCCTAATGGTTAAGGTGTTTGCCTTACAAACACAAGGTGCAGGGTTTGAGTCTCACAACGGATAATTGGCTAGGCTTACAATGGCTCGCAAGGGCGGTTAGCTTAGTACTAACCTATGAACCATGAAAGTGGGTCTCTACTATCTGTGCTTCGAAAAAGTGTGCTTTCAAAGAACAGAAGTAGACCTATGAAACCAAAGCTCCAGGGAGTAAGAATCCAGGGAGAAAGAAAGGAATTTTGCCTTTTTTATTTCCACTTGCATGGCACAATAAGTATACTGCATGGAAGATGAAAGTTTTAAATACCAGTACACAAGAAAAGTGGTTGGGAGGACTGAGGAAGTACTGGTGACCAGAAGCAGTGTTCTACTACAAAGTACAGAAAGGGGGAGGGTAAATGCCTTGCTCTACTACAGGCCTAAAGGTATCTGTTAAATAAAAGGAGGGGGCTAAAGTACACACTATCACGTGAAATACAGGAAATGATGACACCTTAAATGCCAGAAGCAGGCATACTGCAATCTTAAAGGTGGATGCAGGGATGTGCAATATTGAAAAGGCCAGCATAAGCAGAAGTGGCAGAGGAAGTGTACTACCGTTTGTTACCATGAGCTTAAAGGTGGATGCAGGGAGCAGAGGAAGTGTACTACCGTTTGTTACCATGGAGACCAATGCAGGAAGCATCAGTGGTAGGAAAGTACAGTTGTGTACACCTACCATAAATGTAGATGTTCGAGTGTCTTCACTGTTGCAGTCATAACTGTAGGGTTCTCCCCTGCCGGTAGGCAGTCCTCGGTCGGCCAGAATCCCAAAGTCTGGGTCCGGCGTCGGCTGTTCAACTATGCTCCCTGACGTCAGAGCGCCAGGAGTATAAAGCTGACAGCCGACGCCATCTTCTCCAGTTTTTCTTGCCCCAGATGTCAGGAGTCCCAAAATGAGAAAGGTCCCATATCCTTTGCCAATACACCTCAGAGGAATGGTGAAAAAAGGAACCACACAAAAGTAAAAAAATAAGAGGGGACAGGAGGGAGGGAAACCCAGACTGCAACAGTGGAGACACTCTAACATCTACATTTATGGTAGGTGTACACAACTGTACTATGTTCATCGTGTTTCACTGTTGCGGTCATGACTGTAGGGTAGAATCCCAAAGCTGAAGGAAAGGGAGGTGGTCATAAAGAAGAAGGGGCGGCTAAAAGGCCCTGCAAGACTGCAGAGGCAAAGCCTGCCCTAGACAGAGTAGAGAGGTAAATTGTAGTGCTTAGAAAAAGTATGCACTGAACTCCAAGTTGCAGCTTCCAAAATGTCTTTGGTAGGAACTCCCCTGAGGAAGGCCGCAGAAGTGGCAGCAGCTCTGGTGGAATGAGTCCGTATTCTCCCTGGGATTTGCTTTCCATGGTGTGAATAACAAAATCTGATTCCATGAGCAATCCATTTAGAAATGGTTTGTTTTGAAATGGCTTTACCTTGGGAACTTGAAGCATAAGAAACAAACAATTGTTCTGATTTTCTGATGTCCTTGGTTCTGTCCAGGTAAAAACATAGTTGTCTGTGTACATCCAAGGAATGTAAGATCTTTTCCCCTTTATTTTGAGGAGTGGGGAAAAAAGTTGGCATGTGGATAGTTTGATTTAAGGCCACTTTGGAAACCACCTTAGGCATGAAGGTAGGATTAGTCCTCAAAGACACCCTGTCTTGATGAAAAATAATATAAGGTTCCACAGCCACAAGAGCTTGTAACTCTGAAACTCTCCTGGCAGAGGTTAGGGCTAACAGAATAGCTGTCTTCCAAGATAAAAACTTGATGTCAGAAGAGGCAGCAGGCTCAAAAGGAGGCAAGGTTAGTTTTTCCAAAACATAGTTGAGATCCCAAGCAGGAATGGGAGGAGATCTAGGAGGTCTTAAGTTCTTAGTTCCTCTGAGAAACTGTCTCATGAGCTGGTGGGAAAAGATTGGAGGGTTTGTATTACAATGAGCAGAAATAGCAGAGGCATGTATCTTAATGGAAGAGAAAGAGAGACCCTTATGTAAGAGATCTGTCAAGTAAAGTAAAATTAAAGGAATGTTCAGAAGAAGAGGATCAGAATCCTGAGCCTGCATCCATGAACAAAATCTTTTCCATTTTCCAGCATAAGATTTTCTAGTACTAGGACGTCTGGCTTCTAAAATGACATCCATAACCTGCTTGGGTAGGAAAGAAGAAATCAAAGGCCCTGGATTAACCAGGCCGCCAGGCTGAGAGTTCTGACATGAGAGTGTAGAACCTGACCCTGATGTTGGGACAGAAGGTTCGGAGACTGAGGTAAAATCCAAGGGGGCTCCAGACATAGGTTTTTTTAGAGTTGGGTACCAAAACTGTCGAGGCCAATTTGGGGCCAGCAAGATTATCATCTTGGGCCTGTCCTGTTTTATCTTTAATAATACCCGTGGAAAAAGAGGAAGAGGTGGAAAAGCATATCCCGAGAGGTTTCTCCAACTAAATGATATGGCATCCACTTTCCAAGCTTCTTTGTGGAAAGTCCTGGTGCAAAAATTCTGTAGTTGATGATGGAGATGGGCTGCAAAGAGGTCTATGTGAGGACATCCCCAGACTGCTGTTATCATCCTGAATATTTCGGTGTCCAGCATCCACTCGTGTGGATCCGAAAAGTTTCTGCTCAGACTGTCTGCCAGGAAGTTTTGCTTCCCTGGTAGAAACTGAGCTTGAAGGTCCAGATTGCAAGCTAGAGCTGTGTTCCATAGATCCATGGCTAGTCTACAAAGGGGGTAGGAATGAGATCCCCCTTGCTTGTTTATGTACCACATAACTGTGGTGTTGACTGTCCATATTAGTAGTTGTGCTGGTTGTAGAAGATTCCTGAAGGCCATTAGAGCTTTCTGAACGGCTAACATTTCCTTTAAATTGATATGCAGGTGCTTCTGATCCTTTGTCCGAAGGCCCTGCAGACAGTTGCCCTGAAAATGGGCTCCCCAAGCATAATCTGAGGCATCCGTGGTTAGAATCTGAGTGGCAGGAGGCAGACAGAAGGGTTTCCCTTTGTTTAGAGTACATGCCCTGGACCACCAAAGGAATTCCTTTTGAAGGCAAGGCAGGATGGAGATCAGTATGTCTAAACTGTGGTAATGCTGAGACCATACACTTTTTAGATACCACTGTATTTTCCTCATGTGTAGTCTTGCATATGGTACGTGAAGGATGCAGGAGGCCATGTAACCCAAAGCCTGCATGAATCTCCTTGCACATAGCTGAGTTAACGTTGCCAAGGTCTTGAAAGTTGAAGCCAGCTGTGATTGTTTTTCGGATGTCAGAAATGCCATCTGAGTTGTGGTGTTTAGAAGAGCACCCAGAAAAGTTATCTGTTGTGAGGGTGTCAAATTTGACTTTTTTATGTTTACAGAGAATCCCAGGAACTTGAGGAGGTTCTGTACAAATTCTAGATGCTGGAGTAAGACATCCTTGCTGTCCGCTTGAATTAGGCAATTGTCCAGATAAGGGTAAATTTGAATTCCCTTGAGTCTGCAGTAAGCTACTACTGGAGCCAGGCATTTGGTAAAGACCCTGGGCTCAGTAGACAATCCAAAGGGCAGCGCAGAGAATTGAAAGTGCCTCGATCCGGCCTTGAACCTGAGGTATTTTCTGCGTTCCTGCCTGATGGGAATGTGTAAATATGCCTCCTTTAAATCCAAAGTCACCATCCATGCATCTCTGGACAGCATTGGAAGTAGCTGCTGTAGAGTAAGCATCTTGAATTTTGGAATCTCTAGAAAGGTGTTCAAGACTGACAGATCCAGAATGGGTCTCCATGAGTTTTGCTTCCTGGGCACTAGAAAAAGTCTTGAGTAAAAACCCTGTCCCATCTCTGAAAGTGGAACCGGTTCTATGGTTTTCATGGCCGAAAGAGCTTCCACCTGGTTTAAGGCCTCTGTCCATTGATGTTTTGGAAGGTCTGGCCATCTGCTTGGCCTTGGCAGGGTATGAAAATGGAATTTGTAACCTCTTAAAACCACATCCAGAAACCACTTGTCTTGGGTTATATGAGTCCAATTTTGATAAAAAAGAGAGAGTTTTCCTCCGAGAGGGGCTTCCAGGCAAGAAGTTCCTGCAGCCCAACAGAGGGAGTCATTGAGTTTGTTTCCTATGAGTTTGTGACCTGTCCTCTCCTCCCCTAGGGGTGGAAGCAGTCCACTGTCTTGGTCTATAAGAAGCTTGTGTTTGAGGCCTTCCTCTGGGGCGTCTATATCTACCCCTCTGAAGCCTGTCTGAAGTGGGAAAGGACCAATTTTTAGAAGGCCAATTCCTGCTAAATCTTGGTGGCTGTACTTGTAAGAAATCTTTAACTGTTTGCATGGATTTCGCCTTATCCTCCATCTTTTTAATCACCTCTTCAGCTTTTGATCCAAACAAAACATTATGTTGAACAGGAGCATCCAATAATTTAGCTTTTACTTGTTCTGGCAAATTTTGTTCCTTTAATCATGCATGCCTTCTAATGACTGTGCCGGAGGCAGCAGCCTTACAAGAAGCCTCCAATGCATCAAATCCACAGTGTAAACCATGCTTCCCAACTTGTTCAGTGGCATGCAATAAGTCATGTAATTCCTTATCATCTGCACAGGCAGAAATGGAAGTAAGCTTTTGTTTTAAAACATACAAGAGGAATTGCTGGTATTTCAGCATATGAAACTGACAGTTTAAAGCCCTAATGGACAAAGTAGCAGAAGTGTATACTTTTTTGCCCCATCTTTCCAAAGATCTAGAATCCTTTTCAGTGGGAATGGGATTTTTGGCAGAAGCGGCCTTAACTCCCTTAGGACCCTGAGAAATGGTTTTGGGGTCAGCAGTAGGGTTCTTGTATAAAAACTGGTGGGAATCAGGAACCCTGTAATATCTATCAGGCTTAACAGGAGCAGGAGGAAAAGAGTCAGGGGTTAAGTTAGCCTCCAAAAAAGCATCATCCACAATATCCAAAACAGGAGGAATAGCCAGGGGTCTATGTTGGGGAAGAAGAAGAAAATCCCTTAATCTTTTCTTAGATTCCGAATACTCCTGTCCTTCCCAGTGGAAATGTTCCCTCATTTCATGTAAAGTTTCCCCAAAAGAAAAATCCTCAGGGGGAGAAGCTGAAGGAATGGATTCCTCAGCATCAGAATCCTCATAAGGAGGGAAAGAAGAAGAAACTGAAGAAACAGAAGCCTGATCAGAGGAATCATAATAAACATCCTGCCTTGACCTTTTATCTGGAGGGGGATGAGAACCCCTAATCATAGTAAGTAAATCCTCCGCCACCTTGAGTAACTGTTTCTGAGACTTGGGAGCCGTTTCAGAAGAGGCCTGTGTTGCAGTCTTTGATTTAGAAGGAGTCTTTGCCTTTGTCTTTGGCTTTGCCTTTATTAGAAGCTGAGTAGGCCTGAAAAGCCCTTCGGAAGCCGGTACCTGCACAGCGGCTCCGGACCCATCCGAAGGAGCATTGTCCGAAGGTCCTGCAATAGAAATATTTAAAGGCCTGGTTGGCTCCTCATGAGAGTCCGTTTCGGCCATCGGTTCTGAAATGGCCGATGACAGGGGCTGCAAAAGCGCCTCACTGATGATGGCCGAACCTGAAACTGGCTCTGCTTGTGCGCTATCATCAGATTTGGACCTCGGAGGCCTATCTTTATCCTCGCGACGTTTGTGAACTCCGGTAGCCGGAACCGTATCCGACGACATTTTGTAGTTCAAGCGCCTACCGATGTAATGAAAAGCAAAATCATACCTTCGTTTAATTGTACGTTGATTGAATCTAGCACAAAACCGACAACTAGCTACGTCGTGGTCAGGGCCTAAGCAAGGAATACAGTAAGAATGAAAATCCTTATGAGGTATTTGCTTCCCACATGAAATACAATTATTAACTTTTTCTGACATCAGACTGGAGCAAGAAAAGTTTCAACGGGTACTTAGCTTTGAGTGGAGAAGAAAGTCTTCGGACTGAAGTTTATCAGAAAAAATCGTCAGGAGTCAGCTGACCGGCACTTGCGAACTGCTATCACCGCACGGCAAGAAAGACTGGAGAAGATGGCGTCGGCTGTCAGCTTTATACTCCTGGCGCTCTGATGTCAGGGAGCATGGTTGAACAGCCGACGCCGGACCCAGACTTTGGGATTCTGGCCGACCGAGGACTGCCTGCTGGCAGGGGAGAACCCTACAGTCATGACTGCAACAGTGAAACACGATGAACATCTCTGTAGTAAGGCAGATGGACACTGAAAAAAACTAAAGTAAGTATCAACACCAAAACCAGTGATTACTACCAATAAAAGGAAATGCTGAAGAAAATCTGTCTGTCGGTTAAAGGGGAGTAACGGAACATGGATAAGAAATGAGGGGTGTACTCTGTGCCAAGTATAAGCAGAAGATTCAAAAACAATAGCTAAGGGGTACACTACAAAAGAAGTAAAGGAAGCTGAACATCTCACAAAATAAAGTAAGATAATCAGAACTTGGGATGTGAAAGTAATGAAAGGAAGAAATACCAAAACAGCAACATTTAGGGCATATCAACATAAGTGGAAGTAAGACTATACTATAGTCTTGTTGGCTAAGAAATAAATAAACAGGAAGCAGAAAAGAGATCAACCCCCAACTGTGGGACACCTGAGGTCTCTGATCACAAATCTGGCCAAGAAAGAGGACCAGGCATCAGAGACAAAGTAGAAAGATATATACACCAGTATACTAGCATCAGTATATAGACTCAACTGGGACTTCCAAAATAGCTGCACACTGAGTAACAGCTTAACTCTAGCTCTCCCAGTGTGAAAACAGAAACTCAAAGGAGAAGGTCAATAGACATTTGAGTTTATGCATAAATTTCAGTACCTGGCTAGTAAATGTACTGCCTGGATACCAGGAAAAAAGAAACACAGAGCACTTGGAAAAATATCAGCTACAAAAAGTGATAACGAAACACTGACTGGGGAAAGTTCTACAGCTGTTTAGCAAAAAGCAATGCAACCTCCAGACATGACTTCCAGTAACCTACAGAAAGATGCAAGACAACTGCACACAGACCTGGTTAAAATAAATGAAACAATGATGGAGTATAACACAAACAACAAAAGGCTGGAAAAATGTAAGAAACTGTAAACAGATATTCATATGAGGTGATAAAGCTGCAAAAATCAAATGCTGAAATGAAGAAAAGGCTGGCTGAATATGAGACTGCTCAGGAAGAGACGTTTAAAAAAATAACAGAATTAGAGGACGGAGAATGTAGGGAAAACATGAGACTTTCAGCTACATCAGAGAAGCTGGAAGAAACAGACTGCATTCATTTTATGAAACCACAAATTAGCAACTGGACTGGTATTCCACAGCAGGAGTTGTTAGTTGAAAGGGCACATCATGTTTATGTGCCAAACCTGGCTATGAGAAAGCAACCCAGACCTTTAATAGTAAAAATGCAATCCTACCAGCAGGAGATGATTCTGATAAAACTGTGGCAGAAGAACAAAATACTAAAAGTGGGAGACAGCAGAGTGTATGTGGAAAATGATTACTCATTGTACACCAGGCAGAAGAGAAGTAAATTCATTCTAGTATTCAAGGAATGTTGAAATGCAGGTGTATGATTCAAACTGCTGTTTTTAAGGTATTCCTCCCTGGAGAGACAAAATCATTTTTGATGAAGTACATGCTGTGGAGGAAATACAAAAGTTTGTCCAACAAAAAGTGAGCTGTGAAACAGAAGGAGATTCTGCCCCTTGTTCTTCTGGTAATAAAGACCACAGAGAGATTGTACCTATGAAACTTTTTCTACAGTTTCAATGGAAAATGCTGGACAGAAGGAAGGGACCACGAGAGTTGACTAGTAAAATCAACAGAACATTAGAAATGAAGCACAGACACAATTTGGGAGATGGAGATGAAATGTAATGAAACCAATAACAATGTGGAATTACAATGCAATAATTATAATTGGGATATATGACAGAAACTCAAACCTACAACCCTTGCTGCAGACAACTTACCAACCAACTATCTAAAAATTGCAGCTGATTCTCTATCATATCCGGTATTCATCCTTATAAACCTCTCCATACAAGAAGCCTACATCCCAAAGCTATGGAAAGCATCATTCATAATCCCTCTTCATAAAGGAGGAAGCTCATACGAATTCTCTAACTACTGCCCCATAGCTATCCTACCCCCCTTATCCAAAATACTTGAGAGATGTATTCACTCCCAAGTTATGCAATTTCTAAACTCTAACCACCTCCTCTCTTCCACACAACACGGGTTCAGACAGCACCATAGCACTACAACTGCCCTTCTGTCCTTCACAAATACAGTTAACCTACACAGAAATAATAACAAATTCGTATCAGCAATTTTCCTAGACCTGTCCAAGGCATTTGACATGGTGTCCCACTCCATGCTACTAGAATCCATGTCCTCCCTATCCTTTGCCCCTTCAACTTCAGCATGGTTCAAATGCTACTTGTCAGACAGACAACAATCAGTCCAATGGAAAAACACTCTATCTCCCCTACTCCCAACCACAATAGGAGTGCCTCAGGGATGAATATTAGGCCCCCTACTCTTCTCCATATTTACTAACAACCTACATACTACCACCCAACATGTTTCACTCATTCAATATGCAGATGATTCAACTCTCATCTGTTCCGCACCATCCCTCCTTACCCTTCAAAAACTCACTCAGGAATCCTTCACTTCAGTAGAAAACTGGATCACCCATATCCAGCTCATTCTAAATCCCACCAAATCCAAATGTAACCATCACCCTTTCACAATCACATCCAAGAACGGGACTAACATCACTCCAATTGACCACACTAAACTCCTTGGTGTGGAAATTGACAAACTACTGTTTGATGTCCACATCTCACAAACAATCAAAAAGGTCCACAAAAAAATGGGTGCACTTTATAGACACAAAAAGTTTCTAACTGATCAGGCACGAATTACTCTTGCCCAAACTCACCTGCTATCCACCCTTATGTTTGCCACACCTATCCTTACCCTGACAAGAAAACATGACCTTGAACTACTTCAGTCTTGCTACAATAAAATCGCCAGATTTGATAACTCCAGCTACAGGACCCACCACTGTTAGGCACTACATCAACTGAAATGGCTAGAACTTCCACAACTATTGAACTACCACCAATTAACACTTGCCTACAAGATCTTGAATTACCCTGACAAAACCCCATCTATTAACCATCTACTAACCAAGTACATCTCAAATCATCCCCTACGCTCTTCAGAAAAAACAATCCTTTGTAACTCCAAAGCCAATAACACCGCAGGAAAGGCCCTGTTCTCCCACAACATAGCCAGAAACTGGAACAACCTCCCCACTTATTTAACCTCTGCTCCTTCGCTCACCAAATTCAAAAATTCTCTCAAAGAGCACCTAATGAATAAATGGTTATGCCCCTGCATCACATAACAATCAACATTTTCATTTTTATGCTGCAAGCATCAGGAATCTAATGCTAATCTAGAATTGTAATAAGTTGTTTCTCTACATCCTCGTTCAAGACTTGTTATTATGTCATTTCAGTATAATACCTCGTTCTCTTACTCTGTAACGTATAACGCATAATTGTATGTATGTTGTTTCTCTATGCTCTCCTTTTGACTTGATGAATCAAGACAATACCTCAGTATACTGTAATGTTTTGCTGCTCTCCTTTTAAATCTATGTATCCTTTATGCAATATGTAACTGTTTTACCATGTCAATTTTTTATGATAACTTGATGGAGCTTTTCTCCCCGGGCCTCCGCTGTAAGTGGACATGTGTCCAGTCAGACTATCCCGGCTAGCAAATGTAAAATAAAATAAAATAAAACAAGAAAATCTGGAAACATTTAACTTTTTTTAGAATCAGATGGACTTATGGGGGACTCTAAAAGTATATGCCCCACTTCATGTCATTAATGTTCAGAAAAATGCTTTGGGAAGGGGATGAGAGTGGAGAAAGCTAGCTTTAATTAAAGAAAACATTTTTTCTTAATAGTACTACTTTTGTAGTGTGGTTTTTTTCATGATTTTAGCTATTCTCAGTTATTTTTAGGTGTAATGGGGACAGTAAACAGGTACTGCTTTTCTTTTTTTTTCCTCCCTTCCCACTTTCTTCTTGTTCAGTTTTAAGAAATGTAGACACTGCAATGTAAAAAAAATGCCTGTTTAAAAGAGCATGACAAAATAAAAATGAATGTGCTTTTTCTCACTCTTGTATGGGGGAATGCCTAGATTAAGGACCTTAGATTGAGTCAGTAACAAGGTTGAAGAGAAAAGCAAGTAAACTAAAAAGAATATTGAATATTATGAGTTTTTTCTAGCAAAATTAATGTATTTAGCACTAATTCTGTATCTGACCCTTGTCTCTCCACGGAAACAATCTGATAAAGAGAAACTGACTGTCTGGTTCTCATATACTCATGGAGGCAATCTGATAATGAGAAATTAGATGCCTGGTTCTCATTGCTCCATGCAGACAATCTGATACAGAGAAATTGGTTACAGTCTGGTGGAGAGTGATTGGCTGGGAAAAAAAAAGAAAACAGAAATTGATTAGGAGATAATGTTCTCTGAAAACATTCAGGGTTTTTCCCAGCTTGGAGAGTTATAAAGATAAGATAAAACCAGTTAGCTCTTAGTAGAAGTACAGACTGCACCATGCATCTTAGCATGACAACCTTTCTTTTAGGTTAAATCAGGTCTCTCAGTATAGCTGTGAGTTTGGGACATTTGCTCCTATTAGGAGGGTAAAACTTCAATATTTTGAGAATGTGTATAGTTTTGTGTGTTAGTATTAATTTAATACGTTTTAGGGGGATATTTTTTTTTTGGAGGGCTTTCAATAAAACAAAAAGTTTTGTAAGATGTGACATAGGCTCAAATAGATATGACAAGAAACAATTATATAAAAGTTCAACCTGCCAAACAGTGTATGCATGTGATATAAAAGCTGTAACTAGATATTTAACAAAAAAGGTATTGTACATAAAAGGGGGGAATAACTTTTCAATACAATGATGTTTTCTGTAACGTCTTTAAATGTCAATGGTCTCACACAAATACAAAAAAGAATAGTGAACTGTATTAAAAAATGTAAAGTGTAAAGAGTTATGTTGCAGGAGACACACTTGGAAAGTATTGAACATTTGAATTTGGTAAAGAAAGGTTTTCAGGATGGTTACTCAGTGGAATATCTGGGACAAAGGAAAAGAGGAGCACTTGCATCAGATGATTACACTGGCATGCATTTATATTCCACCTAAAACTACTATAATGAAGCTTAAGAAAACTCTGTGGGAAATAATCAGTTTTCAGCAAGGAATATTACCTATAGGTGGGGAATGGAACTTAATTTGCAACACTGAGGATGTGTCTGGGGGGCCCAGAAGGGAAAGTATAACAAAGAAAGGTAGATTTTTTAATACAGTTATGAAAATATTTGACATGGAAGATGTGACTTCAGTAATCCAAGTTCAGAGTGAATTTACGTATTATCCCCCAAGATATAAAAATTGGGCTAGGCTAGACAGAATTTATATTTCACAGGAACATGTACATTTAATGGAAGGTCTTGATACGTAACCAATAACTATTTCAGATCATGTGCCAACAATAACTAAAATAAAAGCACAGAGTTATGAAATAAAAATGAGACACTGGTGCCTTCCCACCTCTGTTGAAAAGAGAGGAATGGGTAGTGCAGACTATTCAGGAGCTATTTGAGAGGATAGACATTACTTCTGAAAATATAGCTACATGGTGGGATAAAAATTAAGGCGGAGTTTAAAAATAGGGTAGAAATAAAAGAAAGGGGAGTACAGTTAACAAGCAACAAGAATTATTTACAGGGACTGACAAATGTGAAAGTACTGCAGAACAGGGGGAATTTCACAGAACAAGAAGAGGATCAACTGCAGAATGCTAAGCAGAAAATAAGGGATTACCTCCATAATATACAGGAGTTTACAAAAACTGCTGTTAAGGAACTGGGTTTTGATAATAACACTACAGCACAAAAACTATTAGCTCAGTGACTCAGGCACCAGAAATTAGAAAGGGCTGTGCCAAGCTTAAGGAGCCTATAACAAGGAATGTAACAAGAGATCTTGTAGAGGTATTAGAAATATTTCGGAAATTCTACAAAAGTCTGTATACAGCAGAGAAATATGGAAATCAAGAAAATATATAAATGAAAATGTTTATGGAAGAATTAAATATGCCAAGGTTAGAAAAAGATGGAGGCTCAATTGTTAACAGTTAGGATAGGAGGTGATGAGATAAAAATTATGATATATGACAAATCCCAGGAAAGTCCCCAGGAACAGATGGTATTCCTGTGGAAGCTAGGAGAGAAAAATGATAAAGATCTGGAAGGTTTTTTAAACACTAATTTAAGAGAAGTACCAACATCCTGGAAAAAAGCAGTGGAAGCTGTAATAGCTAAAGAGAGTAAAGATCCATCAGATCCAGCTTCATACAGGCCTATTTCAGTACTAAACCATGATTATAAAGTGTTCATGTCTATAATGGCAAAAGTAATGCCCACATTGATAGATATGGATCAATGTGGTTTTGTGGAGGGAAGGCAAACATTTAACAACATTAACAGAACATTGATGATCCACAGTGAAGCAGAACATAAAAATACTATTGTTGTTGATGGGTCTTGATGCAGAGAAAGCATTTATGAGAGTAAGCTGGGGCTTTAAGAGCAGAGCAACGGAAGCATTTGAATTTCCTCGAAAAATTTATAACGCTGATTAGGAAGATATATGAGGGATCAGAGGCAAAATTTAAAGTGGGTGGGTCCTCTCTGATAACTTCTGTTTGAGCAGAGGAACCAGGTAGTGGTGCCCTCTTTCCCCTTTGCTACTTGCATTATTTTTAGAATCATTGGCAAAGAAAATAAGGGACTCAGAAATTCAAGGATAACATTTCTATGGTAGTCAAGAAAAGCTGGTTCTATTTGCAGATGATATTATTTTACAACTGAAAAAAAAACAGAAAGAGACATTACAGTGTTGTGAATCATTTTGAGACAGTTTCAAATCTTTTTGGGATACAAAATTAATGAAGCAAAGGCAATAGCAGTAAACTATGTACTCACATATGAATTGGTTCGGCAATATCCATATTTATGGAGACATGATAAAATTAAATATTTAGGAGTGTGGATTAAAAATGATTCTGGTGTGGCAGCTAAGGATATACTTTAAAGACCAAACAAAATATAATACAAAAAATGAGAAAATGGAAGCTTTGTTATATGGATGAAGACAGTAAGATAAAAGCAGTTAAATGTTTTAGTCCGTTTAATCTTAAACACAGGTCAGGCATATTTTTATCAACCAGAGGAGAAGTTGTGAATAGCAATTAATAAAAGCTGAAGGATTTTATCTGGGAGGGAAGACAGCAAGAGTCAAGTGGGATGAGCTGATTCTTCCATAGAACAGGGCAGATTAGGATTACCTGATTGGAAGGTATTTCAGACCTACACAATTACAGAGAACAAGCAGAAATCTATAACTCAAGGTGGAAAGGGATGATGATGAAATTGGGGGAAGCTCGTGAAACAAGGAGAGATTGACATTTTGGATGCAGACCTTTAAGGAGAGTAACAAAAATCATACAGAATATTATATCTGTAAAGTAGCAGAAAGTATCCCAAGAACTAAGCCAACATGGAAATGGAGAAAGGATATTCTGCAGATAGGGATGACTGCAATTAGGGATAGAGACAATAGGCAAGAGGAGGCTGGAATTTACTGGAGAAAACTGGCAAAGGAACCAAGGTGTTGGGAGCAAATAACTAGACAGGGAAAGATGACAGAATGGGAAGTCGCTAAGAATTTATTTGGACTGCAGGTTAGAGATTGCCTTCCCTATCAAGTATCGATATCAGAGTATAGGCAAAGAGAAAGAAATGGGGGGGGGTCCTAAATGAAAGGCCAGCATTAGTAGAGTTTTAGAATCCAGAATAGAAGCTGCCATTAAAAAAGGAAAAATTATGAAGAGCCTGAAGCTCAGACACTCGCCTAGCGGATGTAATGGCTACCAAGAAGAGAGTCTTCCACGATAAAAACTTCAATGGGCAAACGGAGGCTGGCTCAAAAGGGGGCAACATCAATTTAGAAAGTAAGAGGTTCAGATTCCAAGGTGATGTAGGAGTTCTAACTGGTGGTCTAATATGAAAAGATCCTTTTAAAAAGGCCTTACAAAGTCTGTGAGCCATAACAGGTGCCCCACATTCTTCCACATGAAAGTTGGAAATGGCAGCCAATTGCACTCTTAAAGTGGCAGGAGAAGCTCCTTCATGGAACAATTCTGTCAAAAACTCCAAGATCTTGTTTAACGGAGCTATTACAGGGTCCAAATGATGTGAATTCGCCCAGAAAACGAAACGCTTCCATTTACTGGAGTAGGTCTTTGTAGTGGAAGCTTTATGAGAAGCCACTAATATATTCTGAACTGCCGTAAGAGAGTCAGACCTGGCTAGAAAGGGAAGGAGCAGCCAAGCTGCTAGATGGAGTGATTCGAGAGATGGGTGAGGAACTCCTGACGAGTGAGTCAGTAGATCTGGCTCTGGGTCCAGAATCCAAGGTCCCCGAATGCGGTGTTGCAATAGAAAGGGAACCAAATTTGACGAGGCCAGAATGGGGCAATGAGGATTATCGCCCTTTGAAGGTTGTTGGCTTTCTGCAGAAACTTTGCAATCAGGGGAAAGGGAGGAAAAGCACAGGAGACCCGGGGCCAATCGGCACCAGCGCCCCTGGGGACTTCCCTGAGGGGTAATAGGGCAAAGTAGCTCCTGCATTTGGCATTCATTGGAGACGCAAAGATCGCAGGAAGGCTGGCTCCACTTGCAAAAAATCTTCGCAATTGACTGTTTGAGGGACCACCTTGAGGCAACAGGATTGCTCTGCTCAGCCTGTCGGCTATGACGTTGGATGACCCCGGGATATGCGTTGATCAGAAAGCGACCCGTGACTCCGCCCACTGCCAAATTCTCATGGCCTCTGCATAGCTGATAAGACCTGGTTCCCCTTGCTTGTTTATGTACCAGACTACAGACATGTTGTCTGTCTGAACTGCAATAGTCCCTAGAGGAAGAAGGGGAGCAAAGTGTTGCAACGCTTAGAAACACTGCCCTCAACTCTAGAACATTGATGTGCAGATTGTACTCCAAATTGGTCCATTCGCCTTGGACTGTCTGTCCCTGAAAATGCCCCCACCCTATCAGGGAAGCGTCCGTGGTTATTGTCGCTATTGGCGTGGGTAGCACAAATGGTCTTCCGCTGAAAGGTTGTAAGTCTGAAGCCACCAGGTTAGGTGTGATTTGCATGTTTTTGTAATCAGAATTTCGTGTGTCAGAGGTAGCTGTTGGAACGACCATTGTGCAAACAGTAGCCATTAGAACTCTCATGTGCAGTCTTCCCAATGGTATCGCAATGAGAGAAGCTGCCATGAGACCCAAGACTTTCAGAACCAGCTTTGCTGGGGATTTTGGATGACAGGAGGAGAGAAATGTGGGTTTGTAGTGAGACTATCCTTTCTGGAGGGAGTCTTAGTGTTAAATGATGCGATCTAATTCCGCCCTATGAATAAGATATGCTGTGATGGCTGTAGTAAGGATTTTTCAAATTTACGGAAATTCCGAGGTGAAGACAAAGTTGTAGAGTGTAATCCCTGGCCTGTATCAGTTGACGCCCGGTGTTGGCAGAAAGGAGCCAGTTGTCCAGATACGGAAACACCTGAATCCTAGGCGTCTCAGATGAGACGCTACCACTGCCATGCATTTGGTGAAAACCCTGGGGGCTGAGGTTAGACCAAAGGGCAGGGCTCGAACTGATAGTGACTGGCTCCCAGCCGGAAGCGCAAGTGATCCCTGGACGCCCTGGCCATTTTGATGTGGTAGTATGCGTCCTTCAGATCTATTGAGCACATCCAGTCGTCCTTCTGTAAGAATGGAAGGATCGATTGAAGCGTAACCATTCGGAACTTTTCTTTTCTTGACAAAGGTGTTGAGGTTGCTTAGGTCCAGAATCGCCTCCAATCCCTGTCTTTGGAACTAAAAGAACGTTGAGTAAGTTCCGAATCCAATTTGATCCGCTGGGACTGGTTGGATGACTTTTCTCTAGCAGCTTTGAAGTTTCTGTAGCTGCTGGGTCTCGCAGATGAGGCGCACATCTGGGAGTCTTTTCTTTGGAATGGGAGTGGATAGAAAGGGTATTTTGTAACCTCTGGTAACCACGCTTTTTACCCAGTTGTCTGTAGTAAGATTCTGCCAGGCCTGAGGGTATAAAGCTAAGCGACCCCCGACTGCCTCCAGAGCAGGACAGTCGGCCCTCCTCTCAGGAGTGCTGGAAGGGTTTTCCAGGGGGTGTATCCCTGTCACCTTGGTTTTGCGGACCCCCTCTGCCGCCAGGGTGGCGTCTTCCACTTCTGCCCCCTCCTCTGCCTCTAGAGAGGCATCACCCTGTGTGCCTGGGAAAGATCCTTGGGGTTTTCAAAACCACATTTTTCCACCGCGTTGCCCTTTGGGGTACGGTCTGGATGGGGTGGAAAACGGACTCACAGCAGACAGAGTCTTTCCCTCTTGTTCACACCGGGTAAGGGTCTCCTTTACTTTGGGGCCAAAGAGAGTGGCACCATCAAATGGGGCGTTAGTAAAGGAAGACTTGAAGGCTTCCGCAAATGAACATAAGCGCATCCAGGATTGTCTGCGAGAGCAATCGCTGAAGCTGCTGCCCTACTCGATCCCTCGGCTGCGTATGATATTAGCCTCATGGATGAGTTCACAATGGATGTAAGGGTATTGAGATGTGCTGTAACTTTCTGAAACAGCAGCATCTGTAGTACCCTGGAGGGTATCTCCCAGCTCTTTGATTAGATCCCTCTGTAAACGTGTAAAATGGGTCAAATAGTTCAGGATCGCATAGAAAAAGCCGCTGAACTAAAAATGCGCTTCCGTGATTCGTCCATAGTCCTGGAATCTCTGTTAGGCGGATGGACAGATGAGGAAGATTCCGACATCTCCTTTTCGTGGCCGCTGCCACCACCATGGCGCCCACTGGAACTCCTTTGTGAGGTAAGCCTTGTCCTGGGGTGCAGTGATGTACTTATTAGGCTTCCTAGGACTGGTTCCACTGTGTCAGGTGTCTCCCACGCTCTTCGAGCAATCAGCTCCATTAACTCATCAAGGGCGGAGGACCCAGGAGGAGGAAGGGCGAGCACCGAATGCCTTCAGCAAGACTGACTCATCCTCAGAAGGGGAAGGGACTGCCAATCACCTCTCTGTTTAGAATCTCCAAGATGTCAGAAAAGGAGACATCTTCTGAAGGTGACTTTGGGGACCCTTCTGACTCATCCAAGTCAGTATCGGATGTCAAAGATTCTTGTGGAGACTCTAAGTGTCTCCTCTTACACAATCTTTTCCTAGGGGCTTCTTCGGGGAGCATCCAAGAAGCCTCCGAGGAAGAGGGGCACCTCCAGGGGTGGCTGAGACACCGGTGCTCGACGCTTGGCTGTGGCCGTTGGTGGAGAGGAAGATAACGGTCCTTTATGGGGAGGAGGCTGCTTCTACTGATGTGGTTGTCTGGGTAGACAACACCTTCCTCATGAGATCGAAGGCCCCGGGTCCCGAGTCGAGGTATCTCCCGGTTCAAGAAATGGGAAGAATCCCCGAAACAGGCACCGAAGGTATCAACCCCGAGGACGGAGCCGAATCGATCCGAGCCGAGGCCCCGAGAGGAAGAGTCAGAACCGAAACATCGGTTCGACTCTCCGCCCGGAACCAAGGATGGATCTTCGCCCGAGACTGCACCGATCCGACGGAGTCGAAGTGAACGGAGCCGACAGAGAAAAGGACGGTTCTGGCACCGAGGGCTCCACAATCAGTAGATCAACCTCTTCCGGCTCCAAGGACTGGACAGGTCTCGGAGGAGGAAGGGATGGAGATAATGGAAGGCCTTCAAGTTTCGACACCAATTGGGTGGAAACCGAGAGAAGTTTGATAGGGTCAGATGCTCCAATAATTTCTGCACCACCCGTCCACATCGGTGTCGGAGAGGGGCTTGGAAGAACAGGTCGAAGGAATCGAAGACGGAGCCGACCTCAACAGTGTCGGGGGAGGGAGCTCCATCACCGGTTCCAAGACTCGAGGCTCGGAGACTGACAACAGTTGAACACTCGGCCCCGAAGTCTGTGGAACCGGTGATCTAACTTTAGCTGAAGAGCTCGGAGCCGATGACTTGGGCTCCGACGTCTTCGATTCCTTCGAGGATTTGGATGCCTGGTCAGAAGCATCCAGAGCCTCTTGAAAGGAAGGTTTTAACAAACCTCTATCCATTAGTTTCCTGCGCCTATCTGTCATGACCCTCCCACTGAAAGAATGACAAATAGAGCAGTCTTCTTGCAGATGGAGAGGGCCAAGACAGTAGACGCAAGAACTATGTTTGTCAGTTACTGACATCTTTTGCCCACATTGGCAACGCTTAAACCCCGATTTAGCCTTTTCAGACATGTCACTAATGAAAAGGGAAAAGTCAAATCCAGTAAAGTAGTCAAGTCCGTGAAATTGTCAAATCCAGTAATGTAGTCAATCCGTTGTCAAATCCAAGTAAGGTGGTAGGCCCAAGAGAACTCTAAATAAGTTTTAACAAACTTAACGGAACCGAGTATCCCTCAACCTTACCACACACACACAATATATCACTAAACAACTTTATATAATAAAAGTACCAAGAAAAATACAAGAATAAATTCTTAATCTTATCTTAGGTGCTCGAGCTCGACCCAGTGATGCGAACGCTGCAGCGGCAAACTAGATCTGAGGTAAAGGCAGAGGGGGATTGTGGGTATTAGGTGATCTCGAGCTTCTTCTCGATGCAGAGCTTGCAGGCGGCCGACACGGAGCCGAGGATCGGCTCCGAACCCATGTGTAAGAACAAACGGCGAGATTGAACACTCTCACATCTGCTGTTAAGGAACTGGGTTTTGATAATAACACTACAGCACAAAAACTATTAGCTCAGTGACTCAGGCACCAGAAATTAGAAAGGGCTGTGCCAAGCTTAAGGAGCCTATAACAAGGAATGTAACAAGAGATCTTGTAGAGGTATTAGAAATATTTCGGAAATTCTACAAAAGTCTGTATACAGCAGAGAAATATGGAAATCAAGAAAATATATAAATGAAAATGTTTATGGAAGAATTAAATATGCCAAGGTTAGAAAAAGATGGAGGCTCAATTGTTAACAGTTAGGATAGGAGGTGATGAGATAAAAATTATGATATATAACAAATCCCAGGAAAGTCCCCAGGAACAGATGGTATTCCTGTGGAAGCTAGGAGAGAAAAATGATAAAGATCTGGAAGGTTTTTTAAACACTAATTTAAGAGAGGAAGTAAAACTGCCACATCTCAGTCCAAAAACGCTACGAATGAATATATGAATGAGTTCAAGTCCCAGCACTGAATTTATTAATGCTCTTTAACAAAAACTGCGCTAAGTCAACATACGAGGACATCATCATCATTTTTTTAGCTGCCTTCGGAGACCTGCACATTGACATCCACTGCAACGTTTTTGGACTGAGATTGTGGCAGTTTTACTTCCTATACAACTCTTTTGTGGATTACTAATTTAAGAGAAGTACCAACATCCTGGAAAAAAGCAGTGGAAGCTGTAATAGCTAAAGAGAGTAAAGATCCATCAGATCCAGCTTCATACAGGCCTATTTCAGTACTAAACCATGATTATAAAGTGTTCATGTCTATAATGGCAAAAGTAATGCCCACATTGATAGATATGGATCAATGTGGTTTTGTGGAGGGAAGGCAAACATTTAACAACATTAACAGAACATTGATGATCCACAGTGAAGCAGAACATAAAAATACTATTGTTGTTGATGGGTCTTGATGCAGAGAAAGCATTTATGAGAGTAAGCTGGGGCTTTAAGAGCAGAGCAACGGAAGCATTTGAATTTCCGGAAAAATTTATAACGCTGATTAGGAAGATATATGAGGGATCAGAGGCAAAATTTAAAGTGGGTGGGGTCCTCTCTGATAACTTCTGTTTGAGCAGAGGAACCAGGTAGTGGTGCCCTCTTTCCCCTTTGCTACTTGCATTATTTTTAGAATCATTGGCAAAGAAAATAAGGGACTCAGAAATTCAAGGATAAAATTTCTATGGTAGTCAAGAAAAGCTGGTTCTATTTGCAGATGATATTATTTTACAACTGAAAAAAAAAACAGAAAGAGACATTACAGTGTTGTGAATCATTTTGAGACAGTTTCAAATCTTTTTGGGATACAAAATTAATGAAGCAAAGGCAATAGCAGTAAACTATGTACTCACATATGAATTGGTTCGGCAATATCCATATTTATGGAGACATGATAAAATTAAATATTTAGGAGTGTGGATTAAAAATGATTCTGGTGTGGCAGCTAAGGATATACTTTAAAGACCAAACAAAATATAATACAAAAAATGAGAAAATGGAAGCTTTGTTATATGGATGAAGACAGTAAGATAAAAGCAGTTAAATGTTTTTAGTCCGTTTAATCTTAAACACAGGTCAGGCATATTTTTATCAACCAGAGGAGAAGTTGTGAATAGCAATTAATAAAAAGCTGAAGGATTTTATCTGGGAGGGGAAGACAGCAAGAGTCAAGTGGGATGAGCTGATTCTTCCATAGAACAGGGCAGATTAGGATTACCTGATTGGAAGGGGTATTTCAGACCTACACAATTACAGAGAACAAGCAGAAATCTATAACTCAAGGTGGAAAGGGATGATGATGAAATTGGGGGAAGCTCGTGAAACAAGGAGAGATTGACATTTTGGATGCAGACCTTTAAGGAGAGTAACAAAAATCATACAGAATATTATATCTGTAAAGTAGCAGAAAGTATCCCAAGAACTAAGCCAACATGGAAATGGAGAAAGGATATTCTGCAGATAGGGATGACTGCAATTAGGG
This sequence comes from Protopterus annectens, assembly GCF_019279795.1. Classification (NCBI taxonomy): domain Eukaryota; kingdom Metazoa; phylum Chordata; order Ceratodontiformes; family Protopteridae; genus Protopterus; species Protopterus annectens. Next base: position 1,642,338,926 of record NC_056741.1, on the reverse strand, counting down.
ATAGAGACAATAGGCAAGAGGAGGCTGGAATTTACTGGAGAAAACTGGCAAAGGAACCAAGGTGTTGGGAGCAAATAACTAGACAGGGAAAGATGACAGAATGGGAAGTCGCTAAGAATTTATTTGGACTGCAGGTTAGAGATTGCCTTCCCTATCAAGTATCGATATCAGAGTATAGGCAAAGAGAAAGAAATGGGGGGGGGTCCTAAATGAAAGGTCAGCATTAGTAGAGTTTTAGAATCCGGAATAGAAGCTGCCATTAAAAAAGGAAAAATTAGTAGAGTATATAAATATTGCATGGTAACTATAAGAATCTATCAGAGGAGGTTAGAAAGGAGATTAGTTAAGCAATTCACAAAGAAACAATGAGAGGATACGTGTATATCTCCCAAATATGTAACAAAATCCAGAAAATTTAGGATTTTTGCTTGGAAATGTTTACACAGATATTTTACACCCCAAATAGACTCCACAGATTTTTCCTCAGGTAGACAGCAAATGCTGAAGGTGTGACGAGGAAGAAAGAGGTAATTGGAAACATATCTTCTGGGAGTGTGGTGAGCTGGCAGACTAAGAATTCCCTGCAGGATGCACTGTCAGAGATGCTGGGTGGGCAGATTGGTGTGACAAGGGAGATAATTTTTCTGAGCTATGACACAGAATCGGAATTGCCTAGACATGGCAAGGCCTTGCTGTCTATTATGGTGGCTGCCAAAAAAGCAATTACTAGAAAATGGAAATCAAAATCTAAACCAACTATACTAGAAGTAGTGAATATAAGTAACAGAGACAAAACAACTGGAATTGAGATATTTAGGAAAGGGTATGAGCAAACTACATAGGAAAAACTAGGAATTGTGGGAACAATACATACAGGGGAGGAATGAGGTTTAAAAGAAGGCAAGGACTTAAATGAACTATGTAATGTTTGACTGACAATAACTGGGTAGATTATAAGTGATGAATAATATTTGCAACTGAGAGTGTATCAGTATGGTCTGTGATGTAAAATACTTGCAACTAGGATTGTATTGGTGTAGACTGTTTTCATTTATATAAATGTATGATTGCCTATGTTGTAAGTGATGGTTTTATAAAGATATTTTTGTTAAAAAAGCAGGAATTGAATAATTTATGTAATGTTGCTTAGGTTGTATAATATATAGTAATATATGTGAATTATAATGTTTGTAAACATGAACTTAATACAGTTTGATTACGTTTATATAAATGTAAATTTGCCTATGTCACAAGTGATAATTCAATAAAGGTGTTCAAAAAATGTGTATATAGACTCACCTGCAGGGCAGGCATTGCTAAACACCTGGACCTGGTGACTTTTTCTGAGGAACTATTAAATGTAATAGGAAGGCTCTACCCTCCATGAGTATGTGGGGCATCAGTTTTAACCTTAACTTGGTCTTCTCTTATCCAGATGAAATACTTTAGATTTTGAAAAGTAGTGAGACAGTGTTTCTTAACATACTAGAATGTGGCCTAAGAACATACGTTTTCTTATTTGTTATAAACTTCATAGGTTCTAAGTTTATTGCCTTTAAACCTGCACCTAATGTGCAGCAAGTTTGATACTTCTCACTCTTTTAAATTTTATCTTTCTTGTCGCTATTAGCAAGTGTGTTACTTCGTATTCTTTTTAAGTTCTATTTCAATGCAGTTATTACAAGAATAAGCAGGAGACAAATATCACTCCACTCATACTAACAGGATTTAAAAAAGCTAAACCAGTCTGGATCGGTTTCCTTCTCATTATGACGGTTCAGCAAGGTCGATGGAAAGGGGTTTGTGAAACTCTGATTTGCTGTACGGTCCCAATGACTGCTGTACCAGTCATGTAGGTTACTGTAGATGGGATTCTTCTTAACAGAGCTGCAACTGTACAATTAAAGTGGGGAATCAAATTTAAATACTCTGTTGAAAAGACGGACAATGACTCAATAACAAAGCAGCTATAATCAAACTGATTGTTCATTTCAGGAAGCAAAGAAATGAGAGAAGTTACAGAGCTAAGAAATGAGAGAAGTTACAGAGCTGCTGTATTTCAGTCAGGCTGCCCTCTAACAACCACAGCTTGAGACTCCAACAGCACCCACCAGGAGACAGCCAATCATTTAACAAATATGTCTAAAGACTGATGTCCACACATGGCTTAATCTAATGCAGATTTTTGAATCCTGCAGCAGTGGTCAACTTTCTTATTCATGAAAAACAGAGAATTACGTCAGTGGAGAATGGGATAAACAGTCTAAAGAAGGATTTGGAAAATGTTTTCAAGTAAGCAGAAACGTCAGTGCAAACAAATGCAAAGTACTGCACTTGTGTTGAGAAACATGTTGAGACAGTTTAAAGTCTTTTTGCGATATAAAATTAATAAAGGTGAAACAAAGGCTATAGTGGCACACTGTATACCCACCCCTGAACTGGTCCCAGAATTAACAATATTTATGGAGTCATGATAAGATGAAGCATTAGGAGTATGGATTAAAAAGGATTCAATGCTGCATCTAACCCACCCTCCACTAACACACACACAAACAGATGGATGCATACACAGATGAGTGAACAGGCCTCTATGGATTTTGGCCATCTCCTATGTCATTTTGCTCTTAAGTCAGCTGACAGACATGTATTTAAACTAAAATGCTCACAAATTGTTTTTTATGTTTTGAGTCACAAAGTCCTGATCTATTCTCCCCTACTAGATCCGATCCTTTGAGCTACAATGCACCCAAGTCTTACTTGAAACCAAATTTACTGTATGACATACTCCATTAAATTCCAGTGACACACTAAACTTTGCACAATACGTTTAAAAAGCTGTTTCTAGTTTAGACAGCTTTCACTATTTTCAAATTATGCTTTCTTTTACTCATCCATGTTCATTCCAACTACCTGCTTTATCTAATTAAAGTTTGTAGGGAAGTCAGAACCTAACCTGGCATTCAAATGGCACAAGGTAGAGAAAGTAATTGCGAACAGCATATCTGTCTACTGTGGGATGCAGTTGTGCGCACCCACATACGCAATCTCAGACACACATGCCTACAAACAAACTTGAAGACTGCCCTTTCACCTACAGCATTCCTTTGGGATTTGGGAGGAAAATGATCACCCAGCAAAGGCTCACAAGGACACAGGAAATACATGCAGATTCTACACAGAATCCATTCCAGACTAGAACTGAAATGAAGAACTAAGAGCTTTGAGGCAGCAGCAACATACATTTATAAGGCTGCACACTGGTGCAGTGATTTTAAGTTATTAATGTTTTTCTGCTATACACTTTGTTCTTTGTCTGTGTTTAACAGGATGGAAGCGGCGAAAAGAAACCCTACACAGCAGCTACAGAAATATTTTCTAACAATGTAATTAAGATAACCGATAACTGTATTTAAATTATGTGTAAAAGGTAAACAGTGCTATGAAGTCACTGTTTAAATAGTATCCTGATGATACACATTTGTGTTATAAGTTTATTATTCCAGAGTATAATTACAATGCTACATTATAAATCAAGTATTACTGCTTTTACACAATCATTACCTAGTGCTGTTTTAAATAGTACAAATTTAATGGTCTCTAAAACATTTCTCTGAGCAATGTCTATGTTTATTTTAATTAACGTTACTGTTGAAGAGGTATCAACTAATGTTACATGATTTTATGTAAAAGGACTGGGGGAAGTTAATGTTACCAGATTTCATGTAAACGAAAGTACAGTTGTGTACACTTACCATAAATGTAGACGTTTGAGTGTATTCACTGTTGCAGTCATTACATTTGGGTAATCTGCTAGCAGGTTGCCCTCAGTCGGCCTGATTAACAAAGTCTTGGGTCCTGCGTCGGTTGCTGTCCCTTCTTCCATGACATCAGGGGTATAAAACATGCAGCCGACGCCATTACATCAGTTTTTCTTGCCCCAGATAATGGGGAGCAATATATATATATATATATATATATATATATATATATATATATATATATATATATGTGTGTGTGTGTGTGTGTGTGTGTGTGTGTCTTATGTGTATATAATATAAAACACAAAACATATACCTCCAAACAAAAGCAAATACACTAAAAAGGCTTTTAATCAAAGTAACAGACAGGAGAGGTATAGTTAGAGAAAAACAGGGGGCTGGAGGGAGGGTAAACAGGACTGCAACAGTGAATACACTCGAACATCTACATTTATGGTAAGTGTACACAACTGTACTATGTTCTTCGTGTTTTACTGTTGCAGTCATTACATTTGGGTAGAATCCCAAAGCTATGGTTGGGAGGATGGATTTATACAGAATTAGGAGCAGCTATAAGGCCCTGCAGGACAGCAGTGGCAAAGCCAGCTCTGGATTTAGAGAAGAGAGGTAAATGGTAATGTTTGGTGAACATATGAACTGAGCTCCAGGTAGCAGCTTCTAGAATGTCTCTGGTAGGAACCCCTCTGAGAAAGGCTGCAGAAGTAGATGCAGCCCTGGTGGAATGAGATCGGATCCCCTTGGGGACAGGTTTACCATGGTGCATATAGCAGAAACAAACACAATGGCATATCCATTTGGAAATAGTCTGCTTTGAAATAGCCTTTCCCTCTGACCCTGCAGCAAATGCCATCAATAGTTGTTCAGATTTTCTTAAAGATTTTGTTCTGTTTAAGTAGAATCTTAGTTGTCTGTGTACATCCAATGAATGCAAAATCTGATCACCCTTGTTCTGTGGATTTGTGAAGAAAGTTGGCAGATGAATGGTCTGATTAAGAGCCACACTAGATACCACCTTAGGCATAAAGGATGGATTGGTCCTGAGAGCCACCCAGTCCGGGTAAAAAATAATGAAGGGTGCCACTGCCATAAGAGCCTGTAGTTCTCAAATCCTTCTAGCTGAAGTGACTGCTAAAATAAAAGCTGTTTTCCAAGAGAGAATTTTTAGATCCGCAGTAGCAGCTGGCTCAAAAGGAGGCAGAGTGAGTTTTTTTCAAAACAAAACTGAGGTCCCATGTAGGAGCTGGTGCTCTCCTGGGAGGTCTTAAATTTTTGGCCCCTCTGAGATACTGCTTTAGCAGAGGATGAGAAAAGAGGGGAGGCTCTGTGTTGTAATGAGCTAAATGGCAGAGGCATGGATTTTTATGGAAGAAAAATATAGGCTCTTGTGAAGCATCTCAGTTAAATATTGCAGAATCTGAGGAATATTGGGCATTGCTGTGCTTATTCCTTGTGCTTGGTTCCAGGCACAGAATCTTTTCAATTTGTCAGCATAAGATTTTCTAGTACTAGGCCTTCTAGCCTCCAAAATGACATCCATCGCAGGTTTGCTGAGAGATGTAAAGGGTGAAATTAGTTGATTAGCCACGCTGAAAGATTCAAAGTTTGGAGCTGAGTGTGCAGAATTTGGTAGTTCTGCTGAGACAGTAGGTAAGGTGTATGAGGCAGGTGCCACGGAGGAAGGTGTGACACATTGCCAGGAGTGGGTACCAGTGCTGGCGAGACCAGTCTGGAGCAATCAGAATAATTTTTGGTTTGTCCTGTCTGACTTTTAGTAGGATTTTGGAGAGCAGAGACAGAGGGGGAAAAGCACAGACTGATGGGTTTTTCCAGCTGAAGGCTAGAGCATCCACTTTCCAAGATTTTTTGTGATGAATTCTTGTGCATAATTTGTCCAACTGATAGTTCTGGGGTGAGGCAAAAAGATCTATGTCTGGGCTCCCCCATTTGTGTGTTAACATGCTGAAAATTTGTGGTCCCAGTTTCCATTCGTGTGGATCCATAAGATTTCTGCTTAGGTCTTCTGCCAGACTATTTAGTTTTCCTGGCAGGAATTGAGCTTGTAGATGCATTTGATAAGTCAAGGCCGTGTTCCACAGTGCCATGGCTATTCTGCAAAGGGGGTAGGAATGTGTACCCCCCCTGCTTGTTTATGTACCACATGACTGTGGTGTTGTCTGTCTTTATCAGTAGTTGTCCTGGATGAAGGTAGTCCTTGAAGGCTGTCAGAGCATTCTGTACAGCTAGCATCTCCTTCTGATTGATATGTAGGTGCATTTGATTTGGGCTCCATTTGCCCTGAATGCATCTCCCTGCCAGATGCGCCGCCCCCCTCCCCCCAAGCATAGTCTGATGCATCTGTAGTCAGGGTTTGGGTGGCAGGGGGTGGAGACAGACCCTTGTTTTGGTGGCAGGCCTCTGCCCACCATAGGAACTCTAGTTGCAGGCAAGGTATGATAGGAATCATTGATTCCAGGCTGTGACAATGTTGATTCCATAAGCTTTTTAGGTACCATTGAAGTTTCCTCATATTCAGTCTTGCATATGGAATTAGAAGAATGAAAGAGGCCATGAACCCCAAGGCCTGCAGAATTTGTCTTGCAGATAGCTGGGTTTTTGTGGCCACCTGTATGAAGTAAGTCATCAATTGAATTTGCTTTTCTGGCGTAAGGTAAGTCATCTGGGCAGTTGTATTCAAGCTTGCACCCGGGAATGTAATTTTTTGAGAGGGTACCAGTTGTGATTTCTTTTCGTTTATGGTGTACCCTAGACAAGTTAGAACCCTTTTTACAAATGCCAGATGCTTTAGAAGAGTGTCCTTGTTTTCTGCCTGAATTAGACAATCGTCCAGTTATGGATAAATTTGAATATTTCTTTGCCTGCAGAATGCAATTACTGGTGCCAGGCACTTTGTGAAGACCCTGGGGACAGTAGATAAGCCAAAGGGCAGTGCAAAGAACTGGTAATGCAAGTAGCCTGCTTTGAGGTGGAGATATCTTCTGCAAGATTCCCTGATTGGGATATGCAGATAAAGCCTCTTTTAAGTCTAGAGTTACCAACCATGCATCTTTGCCTAGCATAGGTAGTAACTGTTGAAGAGTCAGCATCTTGAATGTTGGAATGTCCAGAAATGTATTTAGAATGGATAAGTCCAGAATTGGACGCCATGATTTGTCTTTTCTGGGTACCAGGAAATGTCTGGAATAGAACCCTTGTCCCCTTCTGGTACTGACTGAATAGCCTCCATATTCATGAGGGACAGAACTTTTTCTGGGCCTCTGCCCAATGATTTGGAGGCAGATCTGGCTATCCATTTGGTATTGGCAACGTGTGGAAATGAAATCTGTATCCCTGGGATACTATATTTAAAACCCATTTGTCCTGGGTAATCAGTTGCCAGTTTCGTGCATGAAGTGCCAGCAGATTACCCAAATGTAATGACTGCAACAGGGAAACACGAAGAACATGTATCACTGAACAAAAGTAAAAATTCTACTGGCTGACTGAAATTTCTCTGTGTGGCTTCAGACAGTTACCAACCATCGCTGTTTCCATAGGACACCTCTGAGGCTCCTCCCAAAAAATCTTGCTGTGCGTGCGTGTATATATATATATATATATATATATATATATATATATATATATATATATCGACACAAAGGCGAAAGGCGGTAGCTCAACCGAACTTTCCAATTATAGACCTATAACTATCATCACCACTGGCTAAAATTATGGAAAAGTGCATCCATAAGCAGCTTCTGCACTATCTAATCCAGAACCATCTACTGGCAAAATCTCAGCATGGCTTTAGGCCACATCATAGTACCACCCTCAGCCCTTCTTTCCTTCTCTGATGCTATTAACTATAACAGAAACAATAACAAACCATCCTCTGCCCTTTTTTTTAGATCTCTCAAAGGCTTTTGATATGGTTAACCACCAACAGTTTAATCAAACATAATGAAGTCATTGTTTGTTAGTTACATTTAACCCAAACTTGAGTACGGAATAACAATATGGAAACCCTATAGGAAAACAAGCATGAATAAACTGGAAAGAGTACAGCGGAAATATACCAAGGGCATCCATGGATGTGAAAATCCAAGTTATTATGAAATACTAAAATATCTGAACTTGTACAGTGTCTCTTACAGATATTTAAGAGGAGATCTTATTCAGGTATATAGGGCATTTAGGGACAACTACCTCTGGGAATGTTTGGGGTTATCAAGGTTATCAAAAAGTACTAGAGAATTATCAGATAACTCATGTAGAAGATTCTATAGGAATGAAAAGTGTACTAATTGGTTCTCTGACAGAGTAGCTGATGCCTGGAACAGACTACCAAATTACATTAAAGCAAGTACTAGTTTAGATATTTTTAAGAACAGCCAGGACATTTATTATGGGAACAAGTGTTTTGGTATACTGGTAAGCTAGAAGGGTATTAATGCCCGTGCTTGAAACATTTGTATGTAGGTATGTATGTAACTACTTATTTCCACCTTGAAAGCAATTTCCTTAGACAATCATTCTCTTCAATGGTTCCAATCATATCTTTACAATACACAACAAGCCTTCCTATGGCAGAATAAACTATCCAACCTCCTTCCCAACCCCCGTGGAGTCCCCAATGGATCTATTCTGGGACCTCCTTTGTTTTCCATTTTCATTAATGACCTCCATGTGGTCATTCCAAATGCTAACTGCATTCAATACGCAGATGACTCTAGCTTGATTTGCTCTGCCACCTCCCAACCAATATTGCAGACACTAACCCAATACAGTTAAATACAGTCGAAAACTGGCTTTCTGTGTATCGTCTAATTTTAAATCCAAACAAAACAAAGCTTCTACTTTTCTCTCCCACTCAAAGATCCTCTATACTACCCTTCTCCATTACATCAAATAATGGTACTACAATTTCCCCTGACGTTTGCACAAAACTTCTAGGTGTCTTGGTTGATAATCTTAAATTTGATAAGCATGTCAACCAAACTATTAAAACCATCAATAAAAAATGGTACATTATATAGAATTAAACCTTTTCTTACCCCACCTGCTAGAATAGCCATAGCCCATTCTCATCTACTCTCTACCCTTTTCTATGCCTCCCCTCTACTTACCAACTTAAACAAAAGTGATCTTAATAAACTCTCTTCCTGTTATAACCACATAGCTAGATTTGCCACTGGTATGCCTTACAGAACACCCCACTGTAAACACCTAAACTATCTTGGTTGGTTAGAGTTGCCCAGCCTATTAAAGTTCAACCAACGAATAATGGCTCATAAAGTACTTAACAAACCAGATAATATACCTGCTCTTAAAAATATTATCGACCCCCACTATAATTTTAGACCACTTCTCTCATTTAATAGACTGGTATTCCAAACTGTTAAATCCAAAAACTTTGCCAGTGACTCTCTATTTGCCAATTGTGTTGGTAAAGCTTGGAACTCTTTGCCTGATGATATCACTCTAGAGACCTCTTTAACACAACTTAAGAAAAGTCTCAAGCAGTATTTTAATACGCATTGGCTATGTTCTTGCTCTAAACCTGACTAAATCTTTGGTAATACTTTTGTACTATTACTATTCAATCTGTTATTTTAAGTGTGCTATATCATAATTTTTTCAGATTGTATAACTCAAATGTGTCAAATGAGTCTGTAGTCTTTTTTAAATATGTATTTTTGTCATGTTTGCTTTTGTAACTACCTTTGCAGCTTTTCTCCCCAGGCCTCCACTGAAAATAGAGACGTATCCAGTCAGAATATCCTGGTCAACAAATGTAAAATAAATAAAACACACACACACACACACACACACACACACACACACACACACACACACACACGTACATTTTGTTGTTTTGTTGTTGTACTAGTATAAAGAGGGAATCGTTATCTGGTTACTTGCCAGATTAACAAAGGCATTAGCCAGGGCATATGGACAGACAATGAGTGTAACAGAAGGTGCAGAAACACAGATGATCAGTCAGATAGGCATACACAAGCACACAATTTGAAGACAGCTTTTGCATTGTTCCTGTAACGGGCACCAAGAACCAAGACAATGTATGGTTAAAAAAAGGGATACATTTTAAGTTAAGTAACCAGCAGGTATGCGTGCCTACATCCTAATAATGCATACATGTAATAGGTTTACAGTTAAACTGGAATAAGAACATTCATTGGCAACAATCACTCAGTCTAAAGACAGTCACTATGACACTTCAGTGGTGGGTCCTGAGATGATGTACTAATCAAATGCTGGACCCACACTTTTGACCAAGCAGCCCACTAATTTGGGTTTCTTACTTTTCTATCACCTGTTCTTCCAGATCTGAGATCACAGTGTTCAAGGCAACCCATCCCTCAATGATAACAGTGGCACCACTGAAACACGTGTTTCAGCCTGTGATGTCCTTCTCGGTTTCCTTCAGATACACCTTCACTGTACCTTTATATAGTCTCCTTTAGCAAATACAGGATACTTGGCTGTGACTCAACTGGGAGTAGAGAATGGTTTGGAATATATGAGTGAGGCATATGAATACAATATCCAGTCCAAAAGAGTTGACATCAGGGGACCCCTGTTATATATCAGACAATGCTGCCGTTAGTGAGGATGCTGATGTCAGTAATGCAGTCCTTCACCTTACTGCAAAGGATTCTTAAGAGTTACTACTAGTTGAACCTTTCCAGTCTTTTCAGATGACATCAGTAAGTCACCCAAGCTCCACAATCACAGATGAGGACATATACTACAACAGTTCCTCAAAAGAGGCATCACCCTATGGATTCTGTGTTGGAACCTCTGCTGAAATGATCTACTGTTAAAAGTATTGGCTAGTACGTAAAGCAAATGTCTCATTGCCACCAAGGACTGTCCAGCATTGGTTAACTATGGAAGGGAAATAGTAATGTCTTGAAAAGACTTATAAAACGACACTGGTCTTCTATAGGATGAGTGGAGTCCTGAACTTCAATGGACTTTTACACTTGTATCTAATGCACTTTGAAGATAACACTGGTACGTGCACAAATGAAACTATTACCACTGAATGTCAGCGGCACACACCTTGGTAACTTCTGGTCTTTGAACACAGATGTCTAAGAGTTAAAGTCAATTCACCAGCTCACTATTCTAAGCCAATTCCTGGTCTTTATTAAGGATCAGGATTGCTGTTAGGAAGATGAAGTACATTTCTGTGAGTACACTCATCATAAGTTGATATTCAAATAGCACCATCACTGTTACAATATAATTTCACACTCATTCGAAGCAGCCACATATGTAGGTGCCTGCCCCTGACTTCCAGGAATTTGGAGATGTTCCCAGAGAAAAGATGGAATCACGGACTCTTTCCCCTACAGAATATCAGTCCGATGTATTTCTAAAATGGACAATCACCAGCAAAATTATCAGTTATTTTTTGTAGGAAAGCTACTAGTAAGTGTGCCTCAACAGGGTCAAGTAATGTCCCAGAGTCCTCAATCTGTAAAGACCTCAAAGATCTAATGAATTTGCTGTCAACATCAGGAAACCTTAGAAAGAATATAGACACTGAGGTCCTCTGGAGGGGAGCAAGAATGGAGTCTCAAAGTCAAAATACTTAAGTTCTCATACAACGGTGTTACGTTACTCATAAGAAATGCTGCTTAAGTATGCAGAGTTATCTATGAGAAGAGTGGTTAGCTGCCCCCATGGGGTAATGGCAGTTAAAACCCACCTTACAGGACTACAGTACTACATTTGGTCTTGCTGTTGGACTGACAACACTATGAGCTTTTACATTTTTAAAGTACTAAAGTTGATTATTAAAGTGCCTACTGCTCCGATACAGTGAGCTTTTTGAATCTCACAGGTCCTTCAAGAACTTTTACATTTTTCTTGTACCAAAAAGTCATGCATTTAGCTAGCTATTTAGTTTTGTTTGGACATTGGTCTGCCATGTTTTCCTGGGAAAAAAGAAACAAAGAGCTTGTCAAATTTATGAGCTGCTTTGTCGTTGCTATGAAATATATGAACTGGTAACATACATCCTTTGTTGTGGAGGACTGGAACAGAACAAGAGTAGCTATTACAGCCTGATAAAAAGCCAATTAAAGTACTACCTTGGGCATGAATCAGACCACAAGTCAAAAACATTCACCATAACACTGAAGCCTAGAGCAACTTCAGTACTCAGAGATTATGCAAAGGTTAATCTACTAAAAGTAAATGATGACCAGGCTAATTTCAAGAGCCCCTTCCATTCTTAATGATTTCACTGTGTATGTGGAGTCCTTCACTGCCAAATCTTATGCAAATGTAAACAGCTGCACAAATGCATCTGTCCCCCTCAGAAATAAATACAATGCCAAATTCAAAAATAACCCCCTGTGCTGGAGCCAAAATATAAACAGGCTGGATGATAACAGAAAAAAATAATTGCATGCAAATATAAATCGAAATCTCAATATGCCAAAAATGCTCCTACTAAACTAATCATGTAAGTCTGGATCTTGATCAAATGAACCAAAGTCAGATATGAGGTAAAAATAATCACCCAGGTGAAAGATAACCACAAAGCATTACTTGTGTTAAAAATGTCAGAAACAATGCCTGGCACTGTGCAGAGCTAACAGAAAGTGACATCACATACTGAGATGCAGGGGACATAACCAACATACTAGTGGAAAAAATTTAGCTCAAACTTCAAACCCTCTCTCCCCTCCAATAATTTCAGATCACAGACCAACATATACAAACTCATCAAATATCCCACAAAGATGTTTTCAATGCACAAAGTCCAGGAACACTGCATCTACTGAGCCAAACAACATAACATGCTGACTACTGGTCAGCCTCAAGCATGGCTAGTCTGATCACCTACAGAAGCTATTTAATAGCAGCCTCAAAACAGGATTCATACCAAATTAATAGAAAACAGCAACGGTCATTACCTTGCACAAAGCTGAGTCTACAAGGGACCCAGGTAATTTTGGACCCATAAGCCTAATCAGTCTCATTCCTTTTTTAATTTTTCAAAATCTTTTGAGTTTCTAATGCCATGATGGGAATGGACCCCATTCCTAAGTCAAACTACAGTTAAAGTTCACGAAATTAGCACTGTTTCACTCTTTGATGTCAGCCAAAAGTGCTTTTCGCAGCACCCGCAATGTGCCCAGTAATAACTCCTGCAATTTGTATGGGATTACATGTACTGGTAACATATCTAAATACGACTGTAGAGTCTTTTTTATAGAACCCGTTGCTCCAACTACTACTGGAATTGTCTGGGTATCTTCTTTCTACATTGCTCTCGTTTCTGCCCGCAGATCGTGATATTTTATGACTGTGTCTCTCTGTACGCAAAACACTGCATTCACTGGGTGTGGCAATTTCAATGACCAATGCTACTTTTGTCTTCTTTTCATGGACCACTATATCCGGTTTTCTATCATCTGTCTTTTCAGCTGTTGGTAATGGGTGATCCCATGTGAACTAAACTCCATCATTTTCTATGATGCTTTGTGGATCATGTTTCCAGTGTTTTTCAGCCACTTCAATACCATAATGTTTACACAATCCCTAGTGCAACAGTCTTGCCATATTATTATGCTTTTCAGTATACAGTCCTTCTGCCATTAGTATGTCACAACCAGGAATCAGGTGTGCGAATGTTTCCAATTCGGTTTTACAAAGCCTACATTTGTCTGTTTCTCCCATATGTTCAATGGACTTTGTAAACCAGCGTGTACAGAGCCCACTATCTTGGGCCGCCGGTATTAAGCTTTCATCTCTTGGCTTGAATTTGCCTCTCCTTAACCATTTCTGCATTTGTTCCTGATCAACATAAGGTTCTTCCAGACATTTTGTTTGCTTGCAACTATATTTATGCATTTTCCACATCTCTTGCCATCTCATCTGGTCCTTCGCCTTATATTCTTTCTTTTGTTTTTTGGCACATTCAGTTGCTGCCCGATTTTTATCTACTTTTGGTATGATTTCCATTCCTGCTTGACGCTGATAAGCCTCTGCTAGATTAAGCAGAGAAGTCATCTTAGATTTATTCTCCTCATGTTTCATAACTTTCACTATGTTTGGGTCTTGTGAGGTCAGCAGATATGTGTGGAGTCCCACGATTGCAGATCTATACATGTAATTAGTTTCAAGGAGGCCCATCCCTCCTTTGGAATGGGTAATATACAATCTTGGTATGCACTGATTTTTATAAATCATTTGATGAGCATGAAGCATCTGGGTCTATATTAGATGAGCGACCGTTCCAATGTTCGAATCATAGATGGTCGACATCATATGATCGAACGTCGGAAAGGTCAAAGGTGAAAGTCATTGGCTTTTCACACATAGAATGGGAAATTTTCCCTTTCTGCAGTGAAGTGTATTCTCGGAGTTGATATATTTAAGTAGGGGGGTGTGGGGGGTGCAGGGGGTTTACCCCCCCTGCTCAGAGCAGTAAGGTAAGGGTTTTTTTTTTTTTTATTTTTTTTAATTTTATTATATAGTTGATGTTTCTAACTTTGCTCATATGAGTTCGCTCATGTGAGGTTCGAAGTTTTGAAACTTCGACTATATAATATAGACCCTGAAGCATCCTTCTTGTTTTCCTATCTAATCTATCCAACACATTTCGGGGCCAGTCAATCACTCCAAAACTGTAAGTTAGGACAGGAAGAGCAAATTGGTTTATAGCTTGGATTTTATTCCTAGATGTCAACTCTGTTTTTAGGATCAATCTAAGTCTTTTAAAGTACTCCTTACTAAGTTTTATTTGCATTTGTTCATGTTTTATTGTTGATCCTTCATCTTCTATCTTTCTTCTTTTTTTGGCTTTTCCAGGTTAGGGGTCGCCACAGCGGAACTCCAGTCCGCTAATGATTGGCAGTAGATTTTTACGGTGCTAAGTTGCCAGCCCGACGCCCAACCTTCAACGAAGGCACTCCCATTTTATGCATGTCTTTCGAATGCCACTCGACCACAGGGAGGACATGCAAACTCCACAAAGAAGGCACTCCAGCCGAGAAACGAATGAGAGAACCTCGTGCTGTGAGGCAACAACGCTACCACTGCACTACCATGGCTTGTTGCACCACCGCGGTTGATCCTTCATCAATTCCCAAATATTTATACACTCCCTCTTGCTCAAGTCCTTTTATATCACATTCTTGTCCCAAACTGATGTTTTCCTGGTGCTGCAGTTTTCCTGCTTTAAAGGTTGCTTTTGGACATTTATCAAGACCAAATGACATTCTTATATCATCTGAAAAAGTTTTGACAACTTGTAGTTTCTTTCATTTCAAATAAAAGCCAAAGAGAATATACCACGGCCAAAAGTACTAAAAATACCTTAATACACGGTAAAACAATGAAAATGGTAAGTGCTTTCACAGTCTAGTTTCACAACTGCTTATTCAGACCTAAAAGCATGCAACCCTCACCCCCACTTATATTAACAAACATCCAATCAACATTCATCATTATTCAGTCAATTAAGACAGAACAGAGAATACATTCTTCAGTGTCAGGTGTCGTGCTTTCAAGACTGGTTTCAAAGACACTCTTTCATTAAGCCCAGGAAATTTATCACTATTCAGTCGTATTATCCACTCCTGTTCCTTTACCTCTGTTAGGTTCTTAAAATCTCCCCTCTCAAGTTAGTGACTAAAACTTCTAACACTAAAAACTTAAAATTATGGTTCTGCCCCTTATCAAGAACATACTGGCCTAGGGCATTAGTTGTTTTTACATTCTTAATATCATTGACATGCTGTAATACTCTATCCTTTAAGCGTCTATTGGTCTTTCCTACATAATAGGTGTAACATACCACACAATATGCAAAATAAATCAAGTCCTTAGTGTGACAATCGGCGTAAAGGGAAGTTTCAATTACAAACTTCTGTACTGGATGTGTAAACCTATTGCCTATATGTATATATTTGCATGCCTTACATTTCTAAAACAAAACATCCCTTCACGGTCTGATGGAGGGAGGGATGTACAAGTCCTTCATATTCTTGTAACATACCTGTCTCTTCAGCGATGGTCTATTCCTAAAAGTAAAGCTAGGTTTCTCAATCACTATTCTCCCTATTTTCTCATCAGACTTTAAAATTGCCCATTTCTTCTTGATAATTTCACAGACCACATTGATATTACTAGAATATGTTAATGCCAATCTCATTTCATTCCTATGCCCCTGTCTATCAACCTGATTGTATCTACGAGGATTAGAAAAATACGGTCAACCTATGCCTCTCTCTCTCTCTAATAACAACTCTTCAATGCACTTATCAACCTCATTATTATTGTATTCTCACTCAGAAAAATTGTGTCTTAGCTCCAGTGCTTTTTCTAAAACATCTTCATCTATATGTAACTTCATAGTTCTAATCACCTGTCCCTTCACAATATTACGTGGCACATGATGAGGAAGCATACTACTATGGTGAAGTAAGTTATTCTTTTTAAAAATTTGTGTTTTGAGTCTGCCTCCTACTGGTCTTACTAATAACTACATCCAGGAAACTAATAGACTGCATTGAACATATATCTGTAAACTTTGAAAATGGTGTTGTGGAGTGCAAATATTCAACAAAGTCTTTTACTAAGTTTAACGGGCCTTTCCATAAAATAAACACGTCGTCCACAAATTTCTAACAATAAAAAATATAATCTACAAAAACATTATTCTTAAATACAAATTCTTCCTCCCATTTAGCTAAAGCAAGGTTGGCGTAACTGTTGGCACAAGCCGCGCCCATCGATACGCCAACCTTCTGTAAATATAACATTCCATTGAAAATAAATACATTGTTGTTCAAAACCAGGCCCAGTAAAGTACAATTTTTTCCTTTTTTAATGGCAGCTTCTATTCCGGATTCTAAAACTCTACTAATGCTGGCCTTTCATTTAGGACCCCCCCCCATTTCTTTCTCTTTGCCTATACTCTGATATCGATACTTGAGTTTTGACAACTTGCAATTTATACTTTCAGTTCCTCATCTGATGAGCTATAAAGTTCTAAATCATCGACAAAGAGAAGATAAGTCTTTCTACTCTCTTGTTTTCTAGAAGCCAAATTATAGCCATGGCCTAAGATGTTAAGTAGACAACTTAATGGGTTAAGGGCAAGGTAGAATACCAGCGGTGACAAAGAGTCACCCTGGGATATCCCCCTTTGAATTTTTATCCCTGGGATAATAACTGCCCTTTATCATGGCTTAATTGCAAAGTGGTCTGCCACTGTTTCATGGTCACTGTAATGTAGCTGATCAGTGTAGGGTGTACCGTATACATTTTTAAGCACTCTTTTATCCATGAATGTGGGTACTATCAAATGCTTTTTTGTTGTCAATCCATGCCATACTTAAATTTTCCCCCTTTTTACAGTTCTCCACTTTGACTTTAACAACAAATGATCCTTTGTTCCACAGGACTTTCTTTTACTGCCCTTTTGTTCTACTGCCATAACTGAGTTTTCTTCTAAATGAATATAAACTCTGTCGGCATCAATTCCCGTGTATAGTTTATACGTCATCAGAAGGCAAGTTATTGGTCTATAATTTTTATGGTAGCTTGCAGGTTCACTCTCAAGTAGGAGCATTGTTGTTAGACAGGTTCGTGTCTCTTTGGGGTGTGCATATAAATAGTTCTTACTCATGGCTAAATCCTCGTGCCAAGATGTTAATACTTTTAACCAAAAATTAGGTACTGCATCTTGGCTTGGGGTTTTCCAATTAGATGCTTTTCTTAACTCTGTTTCCATCTCTCTGGCTGTTACTTCATCCCATTTCATATCATGTACCTTTAAACTTCTTATTCTTTCTTTTACTTCTTCTATCCATTTAGCATCTTTATTAAGTTCCACAGCATATTCACAGATACTTCTCCAAAATGTATCTAGTTCTACTTTTCTTTGCAGTCTTTCAATTCCTTTTACATTGCTTCCCAAGTCTCTATAAAACTTTTTTGGGTCATCAATAAATTGCTTATTTTGTACTTTTCTTTTGTATTTAGCTGCATATCTTCTAAGTTTTTCTGCCTGTGCTGAGATTTTTAGTTTATTTGTGGTAGTGTATGACAGGTAGAACTTGATCTGTTCTAATACTGCATATTGCTTTTATCCCATCTATATTTCTTAGTATTTTTGTTGAGCTGTTCCCCCTTCTATATTCTAACAGTGACACGTTTTATCTTAATTTTTTACAGTTTTCTCTATTTGATACTTCCATGATGGTATTAGACTTCTCCCCTTCCTTTCCTTTGCTACCCTGTGTTCTTGTGGTAGAACTTTATCAGTTATTAATTTAGCTGCACGGTAATATATCCTGTTTACTTCCGTTATATCACACAGTCCTAATTACTGTGTTCATTTGTTTTATTAAACTTATGACTTTTTGAGTTGTACTGACCGTCTGCAGTCTTTTTCTTTCATTGATCTTAATATATCTTGTTGTTGTTGTGTCTTTCGGCTTTTCCCGGTTAGGGGTCGCCACAGCCGAACTCCGGTCCGCTAATGATTGGCAGTTGATTTTTACGTGCTGAGTTGCCAGCCCTAATGCACAACCTTCAACGAAGGTACGCCCATTCACGCATGTCTCCACGCAGAAGATGCTCTAGCTGAGAGTCGAACCGGTCAGCATTTTACTGTGAGGTGACAACGCTATGGGAGCACCATATCTATCTCTGTCTATTAAATCAAGCAACTGTTCTCTTAGCTCACTTTCTTCTAAACTAAAGGCACATTTTCTGTTTTCCATTTCCTGTGGGCATTCTACAGCAAGTTCTATAGCATCTTCCTGTGGCACACTGTCTTGAATTTCATCCTGTGCCATCCGTTGCTCTACCATATGGGAACTCACTGGCCTATCACTCCTCAACACTGACTTCAGAGTTTCCTGTTCCTTCCCTTGCTGTCCAGATTCAAGTGAACATTTGTAATGGTTACCTGTGGAAGGGTCCAAAATATCTTCAAATGGCACCTGACCAACTGCTTCCCGTTCCACAGGTTTGCCCTTAATTTAGATATCCGTTGCTCTATCCTGTTGTGGTGCTTTCTGAATTATATTTTCTACAATGAATCCTTCACTTTGGAGGTACTCCATAACCTCAGTTTCTATTTCTTTAAGTTTGCCATTATTAATCTCCTTTTCCTCTGTCTTCTTATTTTTTTGTACTGTAAAATTTTCCAAGTCCGGATTCCTTTGCCTACATTTCTCTTCAAATATCTTTGGTGCTGCTTTAATTGTATTGGTTCATTTTGCTTTCACCTTTGCATAAATATTACACCATATTACATCTCTTTCTTTTCCATGTCCTTATTTCTTTTTCAGATGTCTCCTGATCTTCCTGCTTTTCCTTACTTTGGGGACTCATTCCATCTTGCTGTGACATAACTTGTTTTAGACCTTCTATAGCAAATCATTCACTTTGCAGGCACTCCAGAACTTCAACTTCTATTTTTTTAACTTCTCCATTACTAATCTCCTTTCCTGCATTCGCTCATTGTGATATTGTATTTTTATTGTAAAATTTTCCATATCCGGATGCCTTTGCCTGTATTTCCCTTCGAATATCTTTGAAGCTGCCTTCTTTATACTGATTAGTTTGGCTTTCTCCTTTGCATAAATATGGCACCATATCAAATCTCTCTTTCTTTCCCATGTCCATATTTCTTTTTTATACTTTTCAAAAATCTCTAGGTTTTGTTGTTTATATTTTCTCACTTCCTCAGATGCTTCTTTTTCCAAACAGATCAAAGTTTCTTGCTCTATATTGTTTTTCACAAATCTGTTGCATTAATGAATACAAATTTTTATTTGAAGCTTCTGACAGTTTTTCTTGTGGGAGTATTTTTCTTTCCTCTAATTTCTCTCTCAATCGTTTTGTATAACTTGTATCTGGAAATTCTGGGCTTTTTGAATAACAGTAACAATACATAATTTCTTTCTTATCCTCAATAGTCCACTTTATTGTCTTTATGGCTCTTCTTTGGTCTATCAGTTTTTGTGACTTTTGTTTGAAATGTTCAGATGAACCACCATGGACCAACTAAAAAACACAAAAACTCAGTAAACATATTATTACGAACAGCACTACGAAAAGTAAGTCAGCATTGGGTAACAATGCCAATAGGACTATGTCCGGATTCTTGGTAAGCCAAGGCAATCCTCTACTACCTCTACAACTTGAGCGTGAGGTTGGTGGACTAACTAATATGATGCAAACATCTGAAACTTTTGATACTTTATTTACGGAAATATAAAATGTAGCCTACAAGCTGAAAAGTCTGCAATGGCAACAGTTCCACCTAGAAGCCTGTATGCATCACCAAGTTATTCCAAGGGGCTTACAAGTGAAATGTATGCCATCTTATGGCAATACATATTCTGATCTTCTTGCTCAGTGGCAGGCCATTAATACAGAGACGAGTTTTTGTTATATCAGGTTATTCATATTATATTTTAAACCAATGGAAGAAGAAATAGCTGATTTAATCAGAAGGAAGCAGCTGGAGTTAGAAAACATTGAATTATCTGATATCTGTATTTCTAAACTGGAAAGCTTGCAGGGTAACTTGAGTTTATATGATACCAAACTAAGGAATACAAAAAAACATAAGCTTGCAAGAGATTTCTATGATTTTAAGTTGGGATACCTTTTTGAATGACCTATGGAAGGAGGCCAACTTGGTGAAAGGAAAGCTCCACAGAAAGTGACAGTTAATAAAGTCACCGAACCAATGGGTTCTAATAAAACCAAAATCTTCCCAGCAGGAAAGGATGAAGATGTCATATTGATAGATAAACATTTTTCTTCTCAGAATATGCCTGCCTCTAGCTCACAACATTTGAGGAATACAGATAATTCTGCAAATGCACAAGAAATAGGGTATGGGAATGACAGACATTTCCCTAATAAGATTAAAACTGTTACTACCATGGATACTGATACACACCCTAAAGATGGATCTGCTCATGTTCCGTTTTTTCAATGGCTTTCTATTTTAATAAAATATCAGCAACTGCAGAGACACAGGGTCGTGAAAGTAAAAAGAGAAAAACAACTATTCAGGGCGACTAATAATCTCAGATACAATAAACTCAGATACCTCAGGTAGTCAATATTTCTAACTGCAGATTAAGTGAAGAACAGTCAGGCGGTTTTGGAGAAAGGTCTCTCTTTTACTCCATCTTTTAAATAACGGTTAAATGAATCTGTGATTGACATAAATGTTTGGGAAGGAATGTCACCTTGAAAAGTCTATTTGGAACATACAATACCAGATCACCTGAGAAATATAAGAAATTAAGTAGTTTTATAACAGTTCCACATTCAGCAGTCGAGTTATTTACACGACTTTGTGAGAAGGATGTAGCTACTTTGAGACAGACTAATAATAATAATAAAGGAAGTTTCCACAATATAAGTCCTGGTGAAAGGAAAGCCATACAACAATTAACTGAAAGGGAAGATACAGTGATCAAGCCAGCTGACAAAGGAGGAGCTGTTGTTATAATGGATACCAATATGTATCAGGGAAAAATGAAGGAAATGCTGAACGATGAAAAAATCTGTAAAAAAATAACTAGGATAGAAGTTAAAAATATAATTGGGAACGTTCGTGATACATTCCTTGAATTGCTTTCTACTAGGGTGATTAATCAAGATCTTTTTGATTTCTTTACTGTGGAACACCCACAGATACCTTCGATCAGTGGTTTGCCAAAACTACATAAAAATAAACAGGTTCCACCTATGCAACCTATAGTGGCAGGAAGAGGATGGGTCACAGAAACCCTATCAGTATATGTTGAAGACCAAATGAAACAATTATCAAAGGCACCCGCTGTATTAAGAGATGCTTCTCATTTCTTAGTGACTTTATACTATCATTTGGAACACCGTCAATATTTCTCTGGTATACTTATAGTCACTATGGATGCTCGCAGCCTTTTTACTGTAATACCTAATGATTTTGGTATACAGGCAGTGGTGAACATGATATCTACAGAGTTAGATGGTATAAGCACAAGAAGGATTTGTAAATTACTGGATCTGATATTAAACAGCAACATATTTACTTAAGGTAAAGAATATTACTGGCAGAGGTGGGGAATGGCCATGGGCACCCCGTGCACAAACAGTTACCCTAACCTAGTATTAGCACATTGGGAGTCTAAATCATAACAATTTTTGGAGACAAAATCCTCTATTATGGTCATTTTGTAGATGACATTTTTTGGTATGGGAAGGCACTAAGGAAATCCTATTACATTTTGTTGCTTAACTTTCTAATACCACCACCTTTCTAGAATTTGAAATACATCTGTCAGACACTGAGATCAATTTTTTGGATGTAAAACTGAACCTGGATGCAATTAAAGGAATAACAACATGCTTGCGTAGAAAAGATACATGGAGCAGCCATCTATTACATAAAAGCAGCATGCACCCAAGGCATGTATTTACTAACTTAGTGGAGAACCAGTTATTGCAAATCTCGAGGTTGTGCACTGAAGATACAGTCTTTAGTCAAGGGCATAGCAAACTGGAACA
This sequence comes from Protopterus annectens, assembly GCF_019279795.1. Classification (NCBI taxonomy): domain Eukaryota; kingdom Metazoa; phylum Chordata; order Ceratodontiformes; family Protopteridae; genus Protopterus; species Protopterus annectens. The sequence continues at coordinate 1,642,316,574 of NC_056741.1, read as the reverse complement.
ACATATATTGAATAGAGGGTATAAAAATAAAGATGTTACGATGGATGATAATATGCTACTGGAAATAAGGAAGACCAGAGCCCCCCTTTTTATTCAAAGCAGCCAGCTAGAAATGAAACCGTGATAATGGTATCTGGATCTGGAGTCAAAGAACAAAACTGACTTTGTCTCTTGACTTATAGTACTGATGCAGCACAGATTTGTGATATCATGAGGAAGCACTGGTTGGTTTTAACAGTGGATGAAAACCTTAAATGCACAGTAGGGGAAACACCGGAATTTACATTTAAAAATAAGAAGAATTGGAAAAGATTGCTATGCTACAAAGAAGGGATTTGCCAAAAAAAGGAAGATTAAAACCAAGGAAGGCACCTTTATATGTGGTGGATGTAAAGCTTGTAACCATCTCAATAGGACCAATTGTTTTCAACATCCGGTGACAGGGAGAGAGTATTGGTTTAAATGCTATGCTGACTGCAACAGTAAGAACTTGGTATACATAGCAAGCTGCCAGCATTGTGCAGCTTTCTACGTAGAAAAAACCACCACAAAATTTAAAGAAAGGATTCTGCGACATCTTTATGATATTAAAAATTGTGTTAATACTAATGCCTTAGCTAACCATATAAAGGAACACAGAGATCATACTTTCAAATTTATGGCCCTTGAGATGCTGAAAGAGAACCTAAGGGGAGGAGACATTCATAATAAAACAGAAATAATTGAAGTCAAATGGATAGCTAACTTTAGGACGGATCAGAAACCTGGCCTGAATGCAGTACTCCCGCTTACACCAATATTAAAGGGGTGGTGTCCCCACTGAGCAGAGATGATTGGATAAAAACAGGGAGTTGGCTTATCTCTGATGTTCTGATTGGTTCTACTGTTGTTTTAAATATATCATAGGAACTTGAGTAAATTCAAGATCTGAAGAAGGCTATATGTCAAAAGTGCTTATCCATACATGTATTTCTTTCAAGTGAGAAAATTTACTGAGTTTTTTGTGCGTTTTTACAGTTTTTATTAAAAGGAGCTTTTGGTTGGTCTGTGGTGGTCCATCTGAATATTTCCTCTGAGTCTGTTTGTTCCTCAATACAACCTTCAGTGGTATGCAGAGACAGTACAGTTGTGTACACTTACCATAAATGTAGATCTTCAAGTGTATTCACTGTTGCAGTCATCACATTTGGGTTATCTGCTTGCAGTAGCCCTCAGTCGGCCTGATTATCAAAGTCTTGGGTCCTGCGTCGGTTGCTGTCTCATCTTCCATGACGTCAGGTAGTCAGGGGTATAAAGCATGCAGCTGACACCATTACATCAGTTTTTCTTGCCCCAGATGTCAGGTGCCCCTCTCAATGGGAAGCAATAATATAAGGTTATACCTCCAACAAAAAAGCAAATACATCAAAAAGCTTTTAAGTATAGTAAAGGAGAATAGAGGTCTAGCCAAAGGAAGTCAGGGGGCTGGAGGGAGGGTAACCAGGACTGCAACAGTGCATACACTCGAACATCTACAATTATGGTAAGTGTACACAACCGTACTATGTTCTTCATGTTTCACTGTTGCAGTCATCACATTTGGGTAGATTCCCAAAGCTACGGATGGGAGGAGGAATTTAGACAGCATTAGGACCAGCTATAAGGCTCTGCAAGACTGCAGTGGCAAAGCCAGTTCTGGATTTTTAGAAGACTGGCAAATGGTAATGCTTGGCGAAAGTATGTACAGAACTCCAAGTAGCAGCTTCTAGGATGTCTCTGGTAGGGACACCTCTGAGAAAGGCTGTAGAGGTAGATGCAGCCCTGGTTGAATGGGGTCTAATCCCTGTGGGACAGGTTTTCCATGGTGCTTATACCAGAAATGAATGCAATGGCCTATCCATTTAGAAATGGTTTGCTTTGAAATAGCCTTCCCCTCTGCCCCTGCAGCAAATGCCACCGGCAGTTCAGATTTCCTTTGAGGTTTAGTACTGTCCAAGTAAAATCTAAGTTGTCTGTGCACATCTAACAAGTGCAGTATCCGTTCCCCTTTGTTCTGTGGATTAGAAAAGAAGGTTGGCAAATGAATGGACTGATTAACAGCCACACTGGATACCACCTTGGGTATGAAAGAGGGATTGGTCCTGAGGGACACCCTGTCCGCATGAAAGATGATGAAAGGCTTCACTGCCATAAGGGCCTGTAATTCAGATACCCTTCTTGCTGAAGTGATTGCTAAAAGGAAAGCTGTTTTCCAAGAAAAGAATTTTAACTCTGCAGTTGCAGCTGGCTCAAAAGGGGTAAGAGTGAGTTTTTCCAATACAAAATTAAGGTCCCAGGCTGGAGTTGGGGCTCTCCTGGGTGGTCTTTTTGGCACCTCTGAGGAACTGCTTGAGCAGTGGGTGAGAAAAGAGGGGTGGCTCTGTGTTGTAATGAGCTGAAATGGCTGAGGCGTGAATTTTGGTGGAGGAGAAGGAAAGGCCCTTGTGAAGCATCTCAGTTAAGTATTGAAGAATCTGAGGTAAATTGGGAGCTGTTGCGGCCATCCCTTGAGTTTGGTTCCAGGCACAGAATCTTTTCCATTTTTCAGCATAAGATTTTCTAGTACTAGGCCTCCTTGCCTCCAAAATGACATCCAACAGGGATCACGTCAGTCGCCCTGCTAGACAGGGGTCCAGGAAAGTAAATAATGTGGGAAGAAATAGCAAGGGAATTGTTATGGCTAGGCTTGTATAGGCCCTAGGGCTGATAGCCTAGTACCAACCTATGAACACTTGTTTACTAAGGGATGGTAAAGGAGAGATTAGGTAATTAGCCAGGCTGCCAGGTTCAGGGTTTGAAGCTGGGGGTGCAGAATCTGGCTCTCCTGCTGAGACAGTAGGGTAGGGGGTCTGAGGCAGTTGCCACGGGGCCAGCTGTGACACACTGCGCAAGAGGGGGTACCAGTGCTGGCGTGGCCAGTCTGGTGCAATCAGTATCATCCTTGGTTTGTCCGGTTTGATCTTCAGTAGCAGTTTGGAGAGGAGAGGCAGAGGAGGAAAGGCATAAATTGACAGATTTTTCCAGCTGAAGGACAGAGCATCCACTTTCCAAGCTTGTTTGTGGGGAGTCCTTGTGCAGAATTTGTCCAACTGGAAGTTCTGGGGGGAGGCAAACAGGTCTATATCCGGGATCCCCCATTTGCTGATCAACATGTTGAAAATATTTGGTTCCAATTTCCACTCATGTGGGTTCATGAGATTTCTGCTTAGTTCGTCTGCCAGTGTATTTAGTTTTTCTGGCAGGACTTGAACCTGTAGATGCACTTGGTTGCTCAAGGCTGTGTTCCACAGAGCCATGCCTAGTCTGCAAATGGGGTAAGAATGGGTACCCCCCTGCTTATGAACCACATAACAGTGGTGTTGCCTGTCTTTACCATTAATTGTCCTGGAAGAATGTGGTCCTTGAAGGCTGTCAGAGCATTCTGTACAGCTAATATTTCTTTCTGATTGATATGCAGGTGCATTTGACTTGGGTACCATTTGCCCTGAATGCACTTCCCTGCCAGGTGAGCCCCCCATGCATAGTCTGATGCATTTGTTGTTAGGGTTTGGGCAGCAGGGTGTAGAGTGAATGGTAGTCCCTTGTTCTGGTGGCAGGCCTCTGCCCACCAAAGGAATTCTAACCGTAGGCAAGGTATGATAGGAATCATTGCTTCTAGATACTGAAAATGTTGACACCATAGGCTTTTTAGATACCATTGTAGTTTCCACATATGCAGTCTTGCATATGGAATTAGTAGAATGCACGAGACCATGAACCCCAAGGCTTGTGGTATTTGCCTTGCAGATAGCAGGGGTTTTGTGGCCACTAGTTTGAAGTAAGTTGGTCAAATGAATTTGTTTCTCTGGGGTGAGGACAGCCATCTGGGAAGTTGTGTTCAAGCTTGCTCCCAGGAATATAATTTGTTGACAGGGTACCAGATGTGATTTCTTTTCATTTATGGTGTACCCCAGACAAGTTAATACCTTTTGTACAAATGCCAGATGATTCAGAAGTATGTCCTGGCTTTCTGCCTCAATTAGACAATCGTCCAGGTATGGGTATATTTGAATATTTCTTTGCCTGCAAAATGCAATGACTGGAGCTAGGCACTTCGTGAATATCCTGGGCGCATTAGATAAGCCAAATGGCAGTGCAGAGAATGATAGTGCATGCAGCCTGCTTTGAAGCGTAGGTATTTTCTGCAAGATTCCCTGATTGGGATGTGCAAGTAGGCTTCCTTTAAATCCAGTGTTGCCAACCAGGCATCTTTGCCTATCATGGGAAGCAACTGGTGAAGAGTTAGCATCTTGAATTTTGGAATCACCAAAAAGGTGTTTAAGATAGACAGGTCCAGGATAGGATGCCATGAGTTGTCTTTTCTGGGTACCAGGAAAAGTCTTGAGTAGAAACCTTGTCCCTTTTCCTCTTCTGGCACAGTCGGAATAGCCTTTAACCTTAAAAGAAGAGTACTTGCTTTTCAGCATCTGCCCACTGATTTAGGGGTAGATCTGGCCAACCGTTTGGGGTTGGTAGCGTGTGGAAGTGAAATCTATGTTTAAAACTCATTTATCCTGGGTAATGAGTTCCCAGTTTTTTGCTTGCAAAGCTATCTTTCCCCCTAAAGGAGCAGTCAGTTGAGAAGTGCTTGGAAGTTTTAAAGTTAAAGGAGAACCGCACCACAGACTGAAAAAACATGTCTATTTCATCAACTTTTGACATTTCCTATATTTTAACAGCACTCTGGGACCATTTACAGTTTTTTTGAAATTTTTACACGTAATTTTATACTCTTGCCACATGGGGGCTAGCATGTTGAAATTGTTTCTAAGTTTTACTAAGCCTCCTGCTATCCCACAATGCAGTATTTATCTCAAAACCATGACATCACGGCGGCATCCCTGTTCCACAGTTGCTGTCACAGTATTCACTTAGCATGCATCCACTCTGTTGCTTCAATCACAAACTTTTTACAAACCAATGGTTGCTTTTCAGTGGCTAATTACACCACAAGCTCACTGAGACAGCTTACCATAGGGGAGAGTCTTACTACTCCCTGATTTGGAAGTGGGAGCCCCCCACTGCTTTGTCCTGTGCATACCCTGGTACTGAAGCCTGGGTGTTCTGCTGCTTCTGTGTTTGAACTGAGAAGGCCTGGAAGAGGCAGGAAAGGACCAGTTCTTAGAAGGCCAATGCCTACTAAATCTAGGAGGCTGCACTTGTAAGAAATCTTTAACAGTTTGCATAGATTTAGCTTTTTCCTCCATCTTTTTAAGAACTACTTCTGCTTTGTCGCCAAACAGGCGGTCCTGATTTAAGGGAGCATCCAGCAATTTAGTTTTAACATGATCTGTCAAAGATTGCTCCTTAAGCCAAGCATGCCTTCTAAGTACAGACCCGGTGACAGCAGCTCTGCAAGATGCCTCTAATGAATCAAAACCACATTGCAAAGTATGTTTTTCAACCTATTCAGCAGAATGCATTAAATCCTGTAAATCCTTATTTTCAGCACAATCAGGAATCAACATCATTTTCTGTTTAAGCAATCCAATAATATGCTGCTGATACTTTAACATATGAAAAGTACAGTTTTGTACCTACCATAAATGTAGATGTTCGAGGGTAGACACTGCCAGATGTTCATCGTGTTACACTGCTGCAGTCATTACACTTGAGTTATCCTGCCATCAGGCGGTTCCCCAGTCAGCCTGAGTTCCAAAGTCTTGGTCCGGCATCGGTGGCTGTCGCCTCCTCCCTGACGTCAGTGCAACAGGGGTATATAAGATGCAGCCGACGCCATTTTCTTAATTTTTTCTTGCCCCACGTCAGGTGCCTCTAAATATGTAGGCAATTCCAATTGCTAATAAAACATACATAAGAAAAGCAAAAAACAACTTACAGCTACCAGCAAATGCTCCCCATAGGTAGTAAGGGTAGAAGACATAGGTATGTACCAGCCAGTAAGAGGGGAAGCAGGGAGGGTAACCTGGACTGCAGCAGTGTCTACACTCGAACATCTACATTTATGGTAGGTACAAAACTGTACTATGTTCATCGTGTTACAGTGCTGCAGTCATTACACTTGGGTAGAATCCCAAAGCTGAGGAAGGGTGGCTGGTCCTATAAGGCATTAGGGGTGGCTATAAGGCCCTGCAGCGACGAAGCCAGCTCTGGATTTAGAGTACAGAGGCAGATGGTAATGCTTGGTGAAGGTGTGTACAGAACTCCAAGTTGCTGCTTCCAAAATATCCTTGGTAGGTATTCCCCTGAGGTAGGCAGTTGAAGTGGCTGTTGCCCTGGTGGAGTGAGATCTAATGCTGCTAGGTAAAGGTTTTCCATGATATGTGTAGCAGAAACGTATACAATGTCCTATCCATTTTGAAATAGTCTGTTTTGAAATGGCTTTTCCCTGTGCTCCTGGAGCATATGCTACCAATAACTGCTCAGATTTTCTGAAAGCTTTGGTTTTGTCCAAGTAGAAGCGTAACTGCCTGTGAATGTCCAAAGATGCAGTAGTCTCTCCCCTTTATTCTGTGGTTTAGGATAAAAAGTTGGCAGGTGAATAGTTTGGTTTAGAGCCACACTGGATACCACCTTTGGTATAAAAGTAGGGTTAGTTCATAAAGACACCCTGTCCTGGTGGAAAATGAGGAAAGGTTCCACTGCCATTAGTGCCTGTAATTCTGAAACTCTTCATGCTGATGTTATTGCCAGGAGCAGAGCAGTTTTCCAAGAGATATATTTTAATTCTGCTGTGTTGGCTGGCTCAAAAGGAGGTAAAGTTACCCCTCTGAGGTACTGTTTTAACAGAGGATTAGAGAAAATTGGTGGATCCGAGTTGTAATGAGCAGAGATGGCAGAGGCGTGGATCTTGATGGATGAGAAGGAGAATCCTTTGTCCAGCATCTCAGTTAAGTATTGTAGTATCTGAGGAATGTTTGGGACAAGAGGGTCAAGGCTGTGAGCTTGGTTCCAGGCACATAATCTCTTCCATTTATCCGAATAGGCTTTCCTAGTACTAGGCCTTCTGGCCTCCAGAATGACATCCATAACAGCTTTGGAGAGAGGCATTGCTTGCTTGACTAAGGAATCGTCCATTCAGCTAGGTTTAAGGTATTTAGCTGGCTGTGTAGTATTTGTTTGTTGTGTTGTCAGCAGATGTGGGATTTTGAGGTAAAATCCAGGGTGGTTCTTGTGCTAAGCTCCTTAAGATTGGGTACCAGTGCTGGCGTGGCCAGTCTGGTGCAATCAGGATCATCTTTGGCTCTTCCTACCTGGCTTTTATGAGTACCTTTGGCAGGAGAGGTAGTGGTGGGAAAGCGTATACTTGTAGGTTCTCTCAGCTGAATGAGAGGGCATCCACTTTCCATGCTTGTAGATGGTAAATTCTTGTGCAGAATTTTTGTAGCTGGCAGTTTATTGGGGATGCAAACAGATCTATGTCCGGGCTCCACCATTTCTGTGTTATCATTCTGAATATTTGTGGATTCAACTCCCATTCGTGAGGATCCATGATGTTTCTGCTTAAGTCATCTGCCAGTGTGTTTTTCTCTCCTGGCAGGAATTGCGCGTGCAGATGAACTTGAAGTTTTATAGCTGTGTTCCATAAGGTCATAGCTTGTCTGCATAGGGGGTAGGAGTGAGTGCCCCCTTGCTTGTTTATGTACCACATAACTGTGGTGTTGTCTGTTTTTAGTAGTAGTTGTCCTGGATGCAGCAGGTCCTTGAAAGCTATAAGCGCATTTTGTACAGCTAGCATCTCTTTTTGATTGATGTGAAGATGCCTTTGTTCTGCGGGCCACGTGCCCTGAATACATTTGCCTGCCATGTGTGCTCCCCAGGCATAATCCGATGCATCTGTTGTCAGTGTTTGCCTGGCTGCGGTTTGGGTAAAAGGCTGTCCCATGTTGAGGTGACAAGTTTGAGCCCACCATTGAAACTCCTGTTGAAGGCAAGGGATTAGTGGTATAACTGTTTCCAAACTTTGACAGTGTTGAGACCATACATTCTTTAGGTACCGTTGTAGTTTCCTCATGTGCAGTCTGGCATATGGAATTAGTAGTATGCAGGATGCCATGTAACCCAAGGCCTGCAGAATTTTTCTTGCAGGGAGATGGGTCTTTATTGCCATCAGTTGAAAGTATTGAGTCAGTTATCCTTGTCTGTCTGGTGTGAGATAAGCCATCTGGGCCGTTGTGTTCAAGCTGGCACCCAGGAATATAATCTCTTGTGAGGGCACTAGTTTTGATTTCTTTTCGTTTACTGTGCACCCCAGGCAACTTAATAACTTTTTTTTTTTTACAAACGCCAGATGTTTTAGAAGAATGTCCTTGCTCTCTGCTTGAATCAGGCAGTCGTCCAGGTACGGATAAATTTGAATTCCTTTCTGTCTGCAAAATGCAATTACTGGTGCCAGGCACTTTGTGAAGACTCTGGGCGCAATAGATAAGCCAAAGGGCAGTGTAGATAATTGGTAGTACATTGGACCAGCTATGAATCTGAGGTATCTTCTGCAGTTTTGTCTGATAGGGACTTGCAGGTATGCCTCTTTGAGGTCCAAAGTCACGAGCCAACTTTCTTGCCCAGCATGGGAAGAAGCTGCTGTAATGTCAACATTTTGAATTTCGGAACATCCAGGTAAGTGTTTAGAGATGAAAGATCCAGAATGGGCCTCCAGGCTTTGTCCTTTCTGGGTACCAGAAAGAGTCTTGAGTAAAATCCTTGTCCTTGCTCCTGTGATGGTACCTTTTGAATAGCTCTCATATCCATGAGTGCTGTAATTTGTTATTGAGCCTCTGCCTGTTGATTTGGTGGCAGATTTGGCATTCCTTTTAACCTTGGCAGAGTGTGAAAGTGTAACCTGTAACCTTGAAATACAATGTTGAGAACCCATTTGTCTTTGGTGATCATTTGCCAATTGTGGTAGAAGAGTGCCAGTTTTCCTCCCAAGAGGGGTGCCAAGAAGGATTTGTCTGGCAGCTGTAGTGGGAAGTCATTGGAGCTGCTTTTTATATGGTTGGGGCCTATCTTCCCCTTCTTTCTGGCCTGATGCAACCCATTGTCGAGGCCTGTAAGGACCTTGTGTTTGACCTCTACCTCTTAGATGTCTGTATCTTCCCCTTTGAGGTCTGTCTGTAATTGGAAAGGACCAATTCTTAGCTGGCCAGTTTCTGCTAAATCTAGGAGGCTGAACCTGTAAGAAATCCTTCACTGTTTGCATAGATTTTGCCTTATCCTCCATTTTCTTTCATACCTCTTCTGCCTTAACTCCAAATAACACATCCTGCTGCAAAGGTGCATCCAATAATTTTGCTTTAACATGATCTGGTAACGTATGTTCTTTTAACCAAGCATGTCTTCTAATGACAGAGCCTGTAACTGCTGCTCTGCAGGAGGCCTCTAGAAAATCAAAACCACATTGCAAAGTATGCTTTCCCACTTGTTCAGCTGCATGCAATAAATCCTGCACTTCTTTAAAATTAGGAGGATCTGGTTCTGGAAGCATTTTTTGTTTTAACTGAGACAGTAAAAATCGCTGATATTTTACCATGTGAAACTGTCAATTTAAGGCTCTCATTGCTAAAGTTGCAGACATATATACTTTCTTTCCCCATCTGTCTAATGCTCTGGAATCTCTGTCAGAGGGAACTGGATTCTTGGCTGATGAGCCCTTAACTCCTTTGGGTCCCTGAGAAATAGTTTCAGGGTCAGCTACAGGGCTTTTATTTGTTTTTTAGAATCAGAGTAATCCTGGCTTTCCCAGTGAAAATGTTCCCTAAGAGTATGCACGGTTTCACCAAAAAAAAAATCCTCAGGGGGTGAAGCAGGGGGAATAAAGTCCTCTGCATTAGAATCCTCATAGGTAGGCATGAGTAAATCCTGGTCATCACAGGAGACAGAAATTTCAGAATCCTGGTCAGAAATATCATAAGCAAATTCAGTCCTAGATCTCTTAGTGGGGGAAGGTTGGCTTCCCCTGATTAAAGTAATAAGGTCTTCAGCTATTCTTATAATTTGTTTTTTAGGCATAGAGGCCTGACCATGCAGTCTGGGAGTCGGTTTCCTAAGCATGGTTCGAGTTTTAGGCATAGAAGAAGAAGATGGTGTCGGTTTAGTATGCAAGTCAGTAGGCCTGAATACACTCTCAGAAGCCGGTGCCTGCACAGCGGCTCCGGACCCATCCAAGGTAGAGACATCCGCAGGTTCCACAGTTGAAGAATCTCGCAGCATACCGGACTCCAAATGGGTCTCAGTACAGGCCTGCGAATCTGAAGTAACGGGTATCAGGGGCAGCGAAAGCACCTCACTGAGTACTGGCAAACTGGCGACTAGCTTAGGAGAAGCACTGTTGGCAGCTTTGGACCTAGGAGGCCTGTCTCTGTCTTTATCTTTGCGTTTTTTCAGAATGTCGGTAGTCGGGTGGCTTACTGAAGACATATCTGGATAATTGAACCGAGTACCAAAATATTTAGAAGCGAAAATGTACCAACGACGAATAGTTCATGGTTTGAATAAGGCACAAAACCGACAGCGAGGTACGTTGTGGTCTGGGCCTAGGCAGGGAATACAATACGAATGAAAATCTTTATGACGTATTTGCTTTCCACAAGAAATACAATTATTGACTTTCACTGACATCGGTTTAGAGCAAGAAAAAGTTTCCCCAACGGGGTACTTAGCTTTAGTTGAAGACTTCGGTTCTGAAACTCGAAAACAAAAATTTCAGGAGTCGGCTGACCGGCCCTTGCGAACTGCTTCTGCTTCGGGCACCGCATGGCAAGAAAGACTGATGTAATGGCATCAGCTGCATGCTTTATACCCCTGACTACCTGACGTCACAGAAGGTGAGACAGCAACCAACGCAGGACCCAAGACTTTGATAATCAGGCCGACTGAGGGCTACTGCCAGCAGATAACCCAAATGTGATGACTGCAACAGTGAAACACGAAGAACATCTTTTTTTTTCCTTCTACAACGAGGGGGGGCCACCCTGCCCCTGGGCCGGGCTTGCCCAACTGTAGGAAGATTTCTGTATTTTGAGGATTCTACACTGTCATCTTTTCCAGTCCTGGCACCAGTGTGCCAACCAGGATTGGGCACTTTTTTATACTGGGTCTTGTGCACCCAGCTATCTTTTTTAATTTCTAAACTACTTCTGTCCATGATATATGCTATAACAATTACAGTCTATATATCAGTGTTGTCTTGGTGAGACGTTGTGAAAAATAGGGTCCACCTCGCCAAGATACTCACAAAGACTGGAAGATGAATTCAAATTCAGAAATAATGCTCTCTTTTACTTGCTGAGTTATCATCTCTCCATTTCGGACCCCCTACTCTCCTTTACTTGTTGAATTATTTCTCATTCGGACCTCATACTCTCCTTTATTTGCAGTCTCATCTATACGGCTATGGAAAGGTTCATTATGGAATTAATATTTAAGGATACAAGTAACCTACAGACTCTGGACCCAGCAAGGTTCGGGTTAATGAAGTGCCAGTCCTGCCTACTTAACTTGGCTGACTTCTTTAACAAAGTTATTGAAGCAACAGATGAGGATAATGCAGTGCACACCACATATACCTAGATCTTGCAAAGGCATTCAACACTATTCCACACTCAGAGATTACAGATAAACTCTCCCAGCTAAAAGTAAATCCTCATGTAACTTGTTGGGATAGCAAACTGTCTCATAAGTAGAACCCAGGAAGTTAGAATGGATGGCTCCACCTCTTTCAAAGAAAACCCCGGAAGCGATGGACAGCTCCACCTCTTTCAAACAGAACCCAGAAAGTCAAGATGGACAGCTCCACCTCTTTCAAATAGAACCCAGGAAGTTGAGATGGACACCTCCACCTCCTTCAAATATAATGGACTGCTTTAACTCCTCCATCAGAAGACGCATCACTACCAGTTTAGCCCAAGGTCCAGTGCTTGGGACACACCTCTTTGGAATTTACTCTTCAGAGGTCAAAACTAATGTTAAGGGTTTGTGGCTAACCAAGTTTAAAGTCATCTACATACTCCCCAGAGGGCACCAAGAGCCACTAAAAAGGCACGTCCCATACAAACAGTATCCTTCAACAAGTATGACTACCCTTATAATCATCACACTGACAACACCCATGAAAAATTATTCCATAGTTACGGATCTGGGAACCTGTGCCTACAGTGAGCTGTCCTTAGATCACTGCATATCCCTGTTGTAATGAAGTCTTTTTTCATTGCATAGTCTATATCTAAAGGTATCGTGTCCAGCTCTAGGGATGTAATTTTTCCACTGTACTCGGCATTCATTAGGCAGATCAGAGAGTATAATACTACTTATAGAACATATTTGTCCAAAATGCTTGTCACATATGGAACGACCACAAGAAAAAAAAGACCTTAACTGTAAAAGCTATGTAAGACCATATCAAACTCCTGTCCATCTTCTCAGTTTCATACAGGCTACTCAGTAGTGACCTCTGCCTTGTACAGGGAGTTTCAGACCTTATTCTCTCAAACGTTTTACACATTTGTAAGTCCAATGGAATCAAACACCCATTCAAGTGATCTCAATCTCTTATGCAAAAGAAAAAGAACATGTTGGAGGGACAGGTATGTATTACAGAGAATACTACCGCTGTGGAACAGTCTTCCACTCAACATAAAGCAAACTACTTTCTTTACACTATTCAAATATAACTTGGATGAATGGATGGTTAACTGCAAATTTACCCATGGCTTAGCACCCATGTCCGTCATGAACAGGAGGAACCATGTAAATATCCCAATATAATCCTTGTTTGGTCCATCTCTGGGTTATTCATATGCAAAATATAAGGGCTAAAAACTACCTTGGGAATGTAAGGCTAGACCAGGCCTGTCTGCGTGAAATATGGTGTAGGGCAGTTTAAAAGTTAAAGCTTTAAGTTGAGACAGCCACCTGGCTGGATTAACAACCACCAACTACAGACTCTAGAGTTTTCCAGGACAAAAACATTAATGTCACCGAGGCAATACTCTTGAAGGGGGGATAGGGTTAATTTTTTCATTATGAAATTAATGTTTTATGGCGATGACTCTGGTTTCCTAGAAGGAATGAAGTGTAGGACTCCTAGGAACTGCTTCACTGTAGTATGTGCAGACAGTGGAGGGTACATGGGAAGGCATGCTGCAACTGCAGAGACGTGTGCCTTAGTACAGGCATAGGATAGGAAAGGATACATTTAAAAAGGAGTTCTGCCAGGTATTGCACACCAACTCTTGTAGCATCTGTGGTTAAAGTAACCCTTGGGCTACATCATAAAGATGGAAGGGAAAGTTATAGGTTCATAGGTAGGTACTAGGCTATTGGCCCAAGGGCCTAAGTAAGCCTAGCCAACAAGGTTCCCTGACTTGTGCCACCCAAGAAAGTTAATTTCCCATGCCTCTGTCGAGCAGAGCCACAGAAGTGATCCCCGGGGTGTATTTCCTATTTCCCATCCACTCATTAAGATTTTTCTTGAAGAGTGCTAATGAGGAACTTTGCATGACATAGATAGGTAGCTTGTTACAGAGTATAGGAAGTATCTGGGACAAGAATCTATCCCTCCACTATGTCCTGTTTATTGTGGTGACAAGGTTTAGGTCCCTACAGCATGTAGCTCGGAGGGATTTCTTTAGGTGTAGCATGTCCAACAGTTCTGGGTTTAACATAGCTTTATATGTTAGGCAGAGATCTCCTTGGAACAGGCGATATGCTACAGAGTAAAGCTGGAGTTTTTTGAGACGGTCAGTGTAGGGCATCTGTTTGAGGCCAGTAATCCTCTTTGTAAGGTACTTATGTGGCCTTTCCAGCTGCTGTAGATGTCTTGTGAGGTACATTCCAAAACGGGCGTTGTACTCTATGATGGGTCTAATGAGTGCCGAATAGAGGGGAACAATGACCTCTTTTTTTCCTGGATGAGAATCCTTTTGTGATGAGGTGCGCCACATAGGATTTCCTGACTACTGTGGCAAAGTGATTATCAAAGGAGAGATTACTGTTCACCTGGGTCCCAAGGTCTCTTACCACACATTCGGCATTAAGTAGACTGCCGTTTATGTGGTAGTTCATAGGTACAGAGTTTTTAACAAAGGGGATGACAATGCACTTTTTGGCACTGAGCTTGAGGCCATGCCTCTGACACCAGGCATCTGTCTCAGTGAGGCCCCTCTGTAGGATGTCCACATCATTTGGGGACTCTACAATGGCTCCTAGTTTGCAGTCATTTGTGAACGTCGTTAGCCAGAGGCCTTTTGTGTTAGACTGCACTTCAGAGAAGTAGATATCAAACAGGAGAGGTCCCACGAAAGAACCCTGTGGTACTCCACTTGTCACTGGTTTGAGGTCAGATTTGGAGTCTGCAACTTTTACAGTGTGGGTTCTGTCAGTGAGCCAGTTGGCAAACCCATCTTGTGACATATGGATTTATACCTAATTTAGTGAGTTTAGGTATAATTCCGGAATGGGGGATGGTGTTGAAAGCCTTGGCGAGGTCAAGATAGGCTGTGTGAACCAGGTTCAGAAGACATGACCTGCCTTTCACAAACCAGAACTGGGTGGGGTCCAGAATTTGGAGGTTACCAATGTCTTTGTTTATGAGTTCCATGATGATACGTTCCATGGCCTTGCAGACTAGGCTCGTCAGGCTAATAGGGTGACAGTTCACAGGATCAGTGGTGGCTCCCCCTTTCTGGACTGTGATAACTGTTGCTGTGCGCCATTCAGTGGGCACAAAGCCTGACGTGAGACTATGATTGAACATGGTGCTTAGGTGGGGTTCGTTCTGAAGTTAGTGTATAAAGCAGCCTTGGATGTTGTCCGGCCCCATGGATGCTGTGTTTTTGGTTTTAGAGAGTGCAGCTTTTACCTGCATAGATGTGATTACAGGGACTCTGCATTCTTCCTGTATAGATATGGGCCCTTTAGTGGGTGAGAGGGGGTTAAAGTTAACACTGAACCTATCTGCCAGGATGTTAGCAATATCAGTTGGTTCTGTAATTTTCATGTCGTTGTGCTGTAACTCAGAGCAGATCTGGGTGTTGCCATTGAAATTTCTGACTATAGAATGCTTTGTGGTTGCCCTTAGAATTAGTGGTGATTTTGTTTTCGTAGCTAGCTTTGGAGGATCTTATAAGGGATCCCAGCTTCTTACTGAGGCTGACCAGGGAACTCCTCCATTCATGGGATTTTACTCTCTTTTGCAACAGTTTCTTCCTTCTGTTGTAGAGTTTGTTTATGGCAGGGGACCACCAGATTGGCTTTCTTTTTTTGGAGGATAGCGTCTTAGTTCTGTTTGGGATAGCACGATCCATGCACTGGTGTAAGTGCTTATAGAGTGCATTTGTGTAGGATTCGGCAGTTATAACTGTATTGTCCATCTGCATGGGTGTCATGAAGTTCGCCACTTCTGTCTTAAGAAGCAGGAAGTTGTCTTTGGAGAAATCTTTTACAGTGGTTTCTTTAATGGTTGGTGGAGGCAGGATGCGGATATCTAGGGTGATTAGCTTATGGTCAGATATGACAACGAGGAGTTGATTTCAGGTGTGGAACACTGGTCACTCATGCTGGTAATGACTAGGTCTAGGATATTGTTGCCTCTGGTGGGGTGTGGATAAGTTGATCCAGGGCATTGGAATTTATGAATTCCAGAAACCGTTGAGGGAAGGAGTGGATACATGAGTAGTTTTCCCAGTTAATGGTGGGGTAGTTGAAATCAACCATTATTAGGGTGTTTTGTCGAACCCTAATATTTTCCAGTTTATCAAGAAAAGAGGAGTGGGAATCCTGGGGCATGGTGAGGGATCTGTAGCAAGCTATAATCTGGATTGCAGTTTTGCCCAGAGTTAGTTGCACTTGGATAACCTTGGATGCATTATGCTGTGCAGCTAGCCTGGAGGTGTGGATATCCTTAATGAATATGGACACACCTCCAATCTTTGGGTTTCTGATCCAAGTTAGATGGCCGAAAAGTGTGGTATGAGTTATAGCCTGGTAATGCAGGGGTGCTCTCTAGAGCCTTGAACCAGGTCTCGGTCATTGCACAGATATCGATGTTCTCCATTTTAAGGAGTGCCTCGAGTGGGTGCATTTTGAGATTTAGACTTCTAGCACTAAGTAGCATTACCCTTAGGTTTTGATTACCTGTTCCTGTTACGGTGGTGAATTTGTCATTTGAACTTTGCCTGTTCCAGCTGTAAGTTTTCTTGCATCCTGTATGATAAGCAAATACACTTTTGAGAAATGGGCCTTAACGGATATCAGGCTGAGCATTCAGGCTATTAACCTAAGGCTTTTAAGGTCTGACTGCATTAATGACTGTTCCTTTTTAATCAGGAGTGAGCAGTTAAAGCCTGTGGTAAATTAAGTGGTTCTTTGCTCAGTGAGAATAGTTGGGAGAAATACAGTTGACCTGGCTGTTGAGAGACCAGTAGAACAAGTCTGGATTCATCTTTTCTTGCGTCTGAAACAAGAAGAGCCGGGGGGTGGGGGGTATAAAAAAGATCCCCACATCAAAGGGATGCCGAAGGCACTCACTGCCCATGCTTCTTTGAATGGGTTTCTCATACAAGATTTTATCAGCTGTCATGTTTTAGTTGAAGTAGACAAGTTTTATCATACCACGTAGGGATCTACTTTTAAAAGTATTAAGCTTACGTATGCCAGCATGGGGTATGTTGTGAAATGCCTTAGCCAGGTCAAGATGCACTGTGTAAACAGCATGATCACTGTCGACAGACTGAGTGACCCAAGTGAAGACATTAACCAAATGAATTAAGCAGGATTTTCCCTTGACAAAGCCAAATTGCTATGGGTCAAATCTAATGACACTTTGATATCACAGTACATAAGGTCAGTCACAATACGTTTCATGGCTTTGCAGAGAAGACCCGTCAGGCTGATGGGTCTAAATTTTCCAGGTCAATGGTAGGGCCTCCCTATCTGGAGTGGTGTCACCACGGTGGTGTTTCAAACTTCAACCTGTAGCTAATCTTACGTTTAACAGTTTTTGGAGTGACGTACTATAGCATGCTTAGTACTGCATGTTAAACAATCACACATTCTGTAAGGCCTCATGGGAGAAGTATTTTTGGTCTTAGAAAGCATGTTCAGTGCATGTTCTTTTGCGATGATAGGAGGGTTTAATGGATTCAGGGATATGTAGACTCTGGAAAGAAGTTGCTGTGATAAAATCAGCACTGAATTTGTTTGCTGGTAATATTGGCACTGTCTACAAGGTTTGAAAAGGTGCTGTCATTTTGAAAAAGTTCACAGCAATACTGTGTGTTACTCCTTGGTTCCATAACATACCTACTATTTACAACTGTCCTTGGCTTCAGATACAAACATAAGTTCATGGCTGCTTTAGTAGGCCTAATAGTATTTTTGTCAAGTTTTTCATAATGTTGATGATGTACTTGTATAATTTACGAGTTTTTTTTTTTCTTTTTTGTAAAGTTTACTTATGATGTTGAACAGCCACTAAGGATGTTTCTTTCTGAATTTCCCATTATATATTTTTTTGACTGAGACTGACAGCTCTATACATTTATCTAACCGGGCACATAATTCCTTTGTGAAGCTACTTGCTGTGTCATTGTCAGAGGTGATGCTGACAAGAGTGAATTTTGAAACCTTATCACAGAATCTGATGAGGTTAGTATGTCTGAAATTCTTGTATTCTTGAGATATCAAATTCAGGGGCTTTGGCGTTTCTGAAGGTGAAATTAACTAGTTCATGATCAGACTTAACCAGAAAAGAAAATACCACGGGAATAGTGCTTGAAGTGGCTACATTTGTAAGCAACAGAACAAGAATATTATGTTCTCTAGTGGGTTTGTTAACTATCTCAGCCAAAGTGTTTATGTTTATTACATCTAAGAACTTTGGGGAATACCCTACATTGGAGGTATACATGTTCCAGTTTATTGAGGATAGGTGACGTCTCCCAAATAATGGTGGTTCTTATTTATAGGGAGTTCATAGAGCACATAAAGCTGAAAAATCAGAGGATAAAATGAAGAATAAGCTGACTGAACCTGAAACTGCTCAGGAAAAGATGTTAAAAAAATAATACAATTAGAGGGCAGAGCATGCAGGAAAAACCTGAGATTTTTCAACTATACCAGAGAAGATGGAAGGAAAAGACTGCATTAATTTTATGACAGCACAAATAAGCAACTGGACTGCTATTCCACACCAAGAGTTGTTAGTTGAAAGGGCATATTTTGTGTATGCTCCAAACATGGCTATGATAAAGCAACCTAGCCCTTTAACAGTAAAGTTGCAATCCTACCAGCACAAAGAGTTGATTCTGACAAAACTGTGGCAGACGGACAAAATACTAAAAGTGGAAGACAGGACAGTGTTCATGGAGAATGATTATTCATTGTGCAAGACGCAGAAGAGGAGTAAATTTGTTCCACTATTCAGGGAATGTCGAGACGTAGGTGTGAGATTCAACCCGTTGAACCCAGCTTTCTTCAAGGTATTCTTCTCTGAAGGGGACAAAATTATTTTTTGATGAAGTATATGTTAAGGAGGAAATACAAAAGTTTGTCCAACAAAAGGTGAGCTGTGAAACAGAAGATGATTCTGCTATTTGTTCTTCTGGTAATAAAGACCACAGAGGGACAGTACCTGTGATACCTTTTCCAGTGTTTCAATGGAAAATGTTGGAGAGAAGGAAGGGGCCATGAGAGTTAACAAGAAGAACTGAGAGTACATTGGAAATGAAGCAGAGACAGGATATGAGAGATGGAGATGAAGATGAAGAGTACTATAAACAGTAACAATGTGCGATTACAATGCAATAATTGTATTTGTGAAATATGATAGAACAAAACAATCTGGAAATAATGGACTTTTTCCCAACTTGTTGGACTTGTGGGGGACTCTAAAGTATATGCACTACTTCATGTCATTAATGTTCAGAAAAATGTTTTGGGGAGGGGAAGAGATGGGGAGAAAGTTAGCTGTAAGTAAGGAAAACATTTTTTTCTTAATACTACTATTTTTGTGGTGTATGGTTTTCTTTGCATGCTATAAAGTAAAGATTTCTCAGTTTTTAAATGTAATGGGGACTGTAAATAGGTGTTGCTTTTCTTTTTTTCCTTTCTTTCCTTCTTCTCTCATTCTTCTTGTTCGGTTGTACGAAATGTAGGCACTGCAGTATAAAAAAAGCTTGGTTAAAAAAGCATGACAAAAGAAAAATTAATGTGCTTTTTCTCATTCTTGCATGGGGGAATGATTAGATTAAGGACCTTAGACTCATCAGTAACAAGTTTTATGAGAAAGCAAGTAAATGAAAGAATATTGAATATTATGAGGCATTCTTATAGCAAATGAATTATGCTTAGCAGCAATTCTGTATACGGCTCTCATGTCTCCATGGAAATAATCTGATAAAGAGAAACTGACTCTCTGGTTCTCATGTTTCCATGCAATCTGATAAAGAGAAATTGACAGTCTCGTTCTCATGTCTCCATGGAGGCAATCTGATAATAGGAAATTGGCTGTCTGGTTCTCATGCCTCCATAGAGACAATCTGATAAAGAGAAACTGGTTGCAGTCTGATGGAGAGTGATTGGCTGGGGGGAAAAAGAAAAGCCCTCAAACAGTGGTTGTCTCAGCTCGGAGAGCTACAAAGATAAGACAGAACAAGTTAGCACTTAGTAGAAGCATAGGCTGCACCATGCGGCTTAGTACAGTGAACCTTTCTTTTAGGTTAACTCAAGTCTGTAAGTGTGGCTGTCAGTTTCGGACTTTTGTTCTTACTAGGAGTGTAAATCTTCAATATTTTAAGATGTATATAGTTTTGTATGTTAGTGTTAAATTAATAGGTTTAAGGGGGGAATTGTGGATTAGTTTGTTTTTCTGTTTGAGGACTCTCAATAAAGCAAAACATTTTGTAAGATGTGACACATGCTCAAATTGATATAACAAGAAACATCTACATAAAAGTTCAACCTGCTTAACAGCGTATGCATGTAACATAAAAGCTGGAACTAGACATGTAACAAAAAAAGTATCATACATAAAAGGTGGGAATAATAACTTTTTAATACAATGGTACTTTCTGCAATGTTTTTAAATGTCAATGGTCTCACAAATAAATACAAAAAGAAAGAATAGTCAACTATATTAAAAACATAGACTGCAAATAGTTGTTAGAGTAGACACACTTGGAAAGAACTGAAAATGTGAATTTGATAAATAAATGTTTTCAGGACGGTTATTCTGTGGAATATCTGGGACAAAGAAAAATAGGAGTATTTATATTAATTGCAAGAGGAGCACCAATAGTTATAGAAGAGGATAAAAAAAAGATAATAATGGCAAATTTGTAGTGGTAAGGGGTTACTGGCAAGGGAGAAGGATTACACTGGCATGTACATATATTCCACCTAAAACTGCTATAATGGAGCTTAAGAAAATTTTGGGAGAAATAATCAGTATTCAGCAAGGAATATTACTTAGGTGAGGACTTGAATTTGATTTGCAGCCCTGAAGATGTGTCTGGGGAGCTCAGAAGGGAAAGTATAACAAAGGAGGGTAGATTTTTGAAGAAATGTATGAAAATATTGGCATGGATGATGTGAATTCAGTAATAGGAGTTTGGAGTTAATTTGCATATTATTCCCCAAGATATAAAAACTGGGCTAGACTAGACAAAATTTACATTTCACAGGAATGCATGCATTTAACTGAAGGTCTTAATATGCACCCAATAACTATTTTAGATCATGTGCCACTCATAATTACAATAAAAATACGGTAATAATTAAAAATGAGACACTGGAACTTTCTCACCTATCTGTTGAAAAGATGTGAATTTAAGGAATGAGTAGTGGAGATTATTCACTAGCTATTCGAGAGGATAAAAATTACTTCTGAAAATATAGCTAGGGATTGGGATAAAATTAAGGTGAAGTTTAAAATAGGGTGGAAATAAAAGAAGAGTTAAGAAGTAACAAGAATTATTTAGATGGACTGACAAAAGTTAAAGTACTGCAGAATAGGGGGAATCTCACAGAACAAGAACAGGATTGACTGCAGAATGCTAAGCAGAAAATAAGGGATTACCTCGATAATACACATGAATTTAGAAAGATTGCTGTTAAGCAACTGTTTTTTGATAACAACACTAGAGCACAAGAAGTTTTAGTACAACTCAGGCAATAGAAACAAGAGAGGGCTGTCACCAAGTTTAGAGAGCCTATAACAAGCAAGGTAACAAGAGATCCTGTAAAGGTATTAGAAATATTTCAGAAATTCTATGAATGAAGGAAATATGGAAATCAAGAAAAGATACAAATGGAAATGTTTATGGAAGAATTAAATATGCCAAGGTTAGAGGCAGATGAGGCTCAATTACTAATAGTTAGGATAAGAGGAGATGAAATAAAAATTGTGATGTATAACCAATCTACTGGAAAGATCCCCAGGAATGGACGGTATTCCTGTGGAAGTGTGGAAGCTAGGAGGGAAAAACTGATAAAGATCTGGAAGGTTTTGTTTAACAGTATCTTAAGAGAAGGAGAAGTACCAACATCCTGGAAGAAAGCAGTGGTAGCTGTAATATCTAGATCCAGCTTCATACATGCCCATTTCAATACTAACTATAAATATAAAGTGCTCATATCTATAATGGCTAAAAGAATGGCAAAAATTCATGCCAAAATTGATAGATATGGATCAATGTGGTTTGGTGGAGGGGAGGCAAACAGTTGACATTAGCAGAGCATTGATGAGCCAGAGTGAAGCAGAATGTAACAAAATACTATTGTTGTTGGTGGGTCTTGATGCAGAGAAAGCATTTGACAGAGTAAGCTTGAGACTTTATGAGCAGTGCAATGGAAGCATTTGCATTTCCTGAAAAACTTATAAGGTTGATTTGGAGGACATATGAGGGATCAGAGGCGAAAATTAAAGTGGGTGAAGTCCTCTCTGATATTTCTGCTTCAGCACAGGAACCAGGCAAGGATGTCTTCTTTCCCCTTTGCTATTTGCATTATATTTAAAACTGCTGTCAAAGAAATAAGGGACTCAGAAATTCAAGGATATAATTGCTATGATGGTCAAAGAAAAGTTGGCTCCATTAGCAGATGATATTATTTTATACCTGACGGGTGGCCACTGTGGTGCAGCAGTTGCCGCCTCACAGTAAGAGGTTCTCCGGTTCGATTCTCGGCTGGGGTGCCTTCTGTGCAGAGTCTGCATGTCGTCCCTGTGGTTGCATGGGTTTCCTCCCACATCCCAAAGACATGCAGTAGGTGGATTGGACACTCTAAATTGGCCCTAGGTGTGAGTGTGTGCATGTGGATGCTTTATGTAGAAGGTTGGACACCGGGCTGGCAACTCGACACCGTACAACTCCACTGCTAATCATGAGCGGACAGATGATCCATTGTGGCGACCCCTAACCGGGAAAAGCCGAAAGAAGAAGAATTATTTTATACCTGACAAAACTAGAAAGAGACATTACAGTGTTGTGGAACATTTTGAGACAGCTTCAAATCTTTTCAGGATACAAAATTAATGAAGGTAAAACAAAGGCAATAGCAGAAAATTATGTACCCACATATGAACTGGTTCAGCAATATCCATATTTATGGACACATGATAAAATGAAGTATTTAGGAGTATGGATTAAAATGATTCTGGTGTGGCAGCTAATTATATGTGGGAAGGAAAGAGACTAAAAATATAATACAAAAACTGAGAAAATGGAAGAGTTGTTATATACATATGTACAGTAAGACACAAGTAGTTAAAATGTTTTTAGTCCCATTAGTCTTATACACAGGTCAGGCATATTTTTATTAACCAGAGGAGAAGTTGTGGATAGCAATTAATAAAGAGCTGAAGGACTTTATCTGGGATGGGATGATGGCAAGAGTCAAGTGGGATAAGCTGATTCTTAGGTTCACAGGTAGGTACTAGGCTATCTGCCCAAAGACATTTATAAGCCTAGCCAGAATGTGTTGGCTTTCGTTGCCCCCTTAGATTAGTTCCCTGTGCCTCTGTCCAGCAGAGCCATTGAAGTGATCCCCGGGGTAAACCTTCTGTTTCCCATCCACTCGTCAAGGTTTCTCTTGAAGAGTGTTAGTGAGGAGCTCTGCCTAATGTAGATTGGAATCTTGTTCCAAAGCATGGGAAGTCTCTGGGACATGAATCTATCCCTCCAGCATGTCCTATTTATTATTGTGGTGAGGTTTAGATCCCTAGAGCGTGTGGCTAGAGAGGGTATAGTTTTCTTTAGGTGGAGCATGTCCATCAATTCTGGGGTGGACATGGCCTTGTATGTCAGGCAGAGATCACCTCTGAGTAGGCGATATGCAACCAAGTACAGCTGGAGTTTCTTCAGTTGAACTGCATAGGGCATCTGTTTGAGGCCAGTGATCCTCTTGGTGATGTACTTCTGTGGTCTTTCCAGCTGTTGCAGGTGCCTTGTAAGGTACATCCCAAATGGGGCACTGTACTCTATGATGGGTCTGATGAGTGATGAGTAGAGGGGCACATTGACCTCTTTTGATCTGGATGCGAACCCTTTTGTGCTTAGGTGGGCCACATAGAAGGATTTTCTAACCACTTTGGCAATGTGATTATCAAAGGAGAGAATACTATCTACTTGGGTCCCCAGATCCCTTATTACGTCTTCCGTATTTAGGGGGCTACCACCTATGTGGCAGTTTGTGGGTACTTTGTTTTTGTCAAAGGGGATGACTATGCACCTTTTGGCGTTTAGCTTGAGGCCATGATTTTGACACCAGGTATCCGTCTCAGTGAGAACCTTTTGGAGGATGTCTGTGTCAGCCAGAGAGTCAATTAACAGCCCCTAGTTTGCAGTCATCTGCGAACTTGGTCAGCCATAGTCCTCCTGTGCTTGCCTGTACCTCTGATTAGTATATGCCGAACAGGAGGGGTCCTAGGACTGAGCCCTGGGGAACGCCACTTGTAACCGGTTTAGAGCTGGACCTAACTCCCACAACTCTCCCCATGTGGGTTCTGTCCATAAGCCAGTTGGCAACCCACCTTTTGACATAGGGATTTATGTTCAGGCTGGTGAGCTTGTCTTTAATAACAGAATGGGGAATGGTGTCAAAGGCCTTTGCGACGTCTAGGTAAGCTGCGTGTACCACCTTTCCCTCATTTATTGCCTTGGTAACTGTCTCAAAGAAGTCCACCAGATTTAGGAAGCATGATCTGCCCTTAAAGCCAAACTGGGTAGGGTCCAGTGTTTGGAGATTCCCAAGGTCTCTGTTAATGAGTTCCATGATGATGCGCTCCATAGCCTTGAAGATTAAGCTAATCAGGCTTACAGGGCGATAGTTCCCAGGATCTGTTGTGGCTCCACCTTTGTGGAGTGGAATACCCGTTGCTGTGCACCACTCTATGGGTACGTAGCCTGTGGAGAGGCTGCGTTTGAACAGTGTGTTTAGGTGAGGGGTTAGCTTGTCTTTGAGCTTGTGTAGGACGCAGCCTGGGACACCATCCGGTCCCATTGATGCTGTGTTTTTGGCTTTGGAGAGGGCTGTAACTACAGAGAGATAAAGTTGATCAGTCACAGCTTGAAGTTATGGGAAAGAGTAGTGGAATCTAGGTTAAGAAGGGAGGTGATTAGTGATCAGCAGTATGGTTTCATGCCAGGAAAGAGCACTATAGATGCAATGTTTGCTCTGAGAGTGTTGTTGGAGAAATACAGAGAAGGTCAGAAGGAGTTGCATTGTGTCTTTGTGGACTTAGAGAAAGCATATGACAGGGTGCCTAGAGTGGAGTTGAGGTATTGTATGAGGAAGTCGGGAGTGGCAGAGAAGTATCTAAGAGTGGTACAGAATTTGTACGAGGGTAGTGTGACATTGGTGAGGACTGCGGTGGGAGTGACAGATATGTTTAAGGTGGAGGTGGGATTACATCAAGGATCAGCTCTGAGCCCTTTCTTATTTGCAGTGGTGATGGACAGGTTGACAGATGAGATCAGACAGGAGGCCCCATGGAATATGATGTTTGCAGATGACACTGTGATATGTAGTGAGAGTAGGGACCAGGTTGAGGAGAACCTAGAGAGGTGGAGTTATACTTTAGAGAGTAGAGGAATGAAGGTCAGCAGGGCTAAAACAGAATATATGTGTGTAAATGAGAGGGAGGGTAGAGTAATGGTGAGGATGCAGGGAGTAGAGTTGGTAAAGGTGGATGAGTTTAAGTACTTCGGATCAACAGTTCAGAGTAATGGTGAGTGAAGAAGAGAGTACAGGCAGGGTGGAATGGGTGCAGAAGTGTGTCAGGAGTGATTTGTGACAGATCGGTACCAGTAAGAGTGAAAGGGAAGGTCTACAAGAAGGTAGTGAGACCAGCTATGTTATATGGGTTGGAGACGGTGGCATTTACAAAAAGGCAGGAGTCAGAGCTGGATGTGGCAGAGTTAAAGATGTTAAGATTTGCACTGGGTGTGACTAGGATGGATAGGATTAGGAATCAGTATATTAGAGGGCCAGCTCAGGTTGGACAGTTTCGAGACAAAGCAAGAGAGGCGAGATTGCGTTGGTTTGGACATGTGCTGAGGAGAGGATGCTGGGTATATTGGGAAAAGGATGTTAAGGATAAAGCTGCCAGGTAGGAGGAAAAGAGGAAGGCTTAAGATAAGGTTTATGGATGTGGTGAGAGAGGATATGCAGGCAGTTGGTGTGAAAGAGCATGATGCAGAGGACAGGAAGAAATGGAAACAAATGATCCAATGTGGCGACCCCTAATGGGAACAGCCGAAAGAAGATGATGATGAGAGGGCTGTTTTAACCCGAGTGTCTGTGATTCCAGGGGCTCTACATTCTTCTGGTATGTTTATGGGCCCTTTTGGGGGTGAGAGGGGGGGTGAAGTTTGCACTGAACCTGTCTGCCAGGATGTTGGCGATATTGGTTGGTTCAGTGTATTCTGTGCCATTCTGCACCAACTCCGAGCAGATCTGAGTGTTGCCACTTAGATTCTTGACATAACTAATGAATGCCTTGTGGTTATCTTTGGAGCCCTTGGCAATTTTTCTTTCGAAGCTAGACTTGGATAATTTTATGAGGGATCATAGTTTCTTGCTGATACTGATCAGGGATGTCTTCCCTTCTTGGGATTTTGCTCTTTTCTGTACTAGTTTCCTCCTTCTGTTGTATAGCTTGTTTATGGTAAGGGTCCACCAGACTGGTTTCCTTTTCTTGGAGGAGTCTTGGTTTTGTTTGGGATAGCATGATCCATGCATTCTTGTAGGTGCCCGTAGAATGCATTAGTAAAGGATTTTGCAGCTTGGACAGTGGTATCCTTTAGCATGGGGGCTTTGAAACTTTCCACCTCGGTCTTAAGTAACGTGAAGTTCGCTTTTGAAAAGTTTTTCACAGTTGTTTCCTTGACCAGGGGTAGGGGCGGAATGTGGATATCCAGAGTGATTTGTTCATGGTCAGATCTAACCAGCAAGGGGTTGGCCTCTGGTGTGGAACACCGGTCGCCCATGTTGGTGATGACCAGGTCCAAGATGTTGTCACTTCTGGTGCGAGTGCTGACCAGATGATCCAGGATGTTTGAATTTATAAATTCTAAGAAATGTTGGGCAAGAGAGTTAGTACTTGAGTAGCTCTCCCAGTTAATGTTTGGGTAATTGAAATCACCCAACATCAGGGTGTTTGGTAGGTCCTTTATGTTTCCCAGTGTTTCCAGAAACGTGGAATGGGGGCCTGGGACATGGTGGGTGATCTGCAGCAAGCTACACTTTGAATTTCAGTTTACCCGTTGTTAGTTGCACGTGGATGATCTTTGAAGCATTGTGCTGTGCCACTAACGTGGAGGTGTGGGTATCCTTGATGAATATGGATATGCCCCCACCTTTTGTATTTCGGTCCGGGTTCTGTGGCCAAAATGTACGGTATCAGTTGTAAAGCCAAACGAATAAGAAAACTGCACCAAGCTGACACACCAAGAATTTAATGATAAAATAAAAAATAATACAAATTGTTTTGAGCGCTTTCACGACTAAACTCGTCACTTCATCAGACACATGAATGAGACTAAGAACAGCATTTATAGTCTAACTAATAGTCAGCTGACATTTGGAAATCACTTGTTTGTTTAAACCCATCACAGACCCTATTATAGGACGATTAAAACATATGTACAAAGTAACAGAAAACTGTGAGCTTTGGCCAACTGAGACCTACATGAGTGGAGTTAAGTAGATTTTTACCTGCACTTTTATCAAATAATACACGATTTAAAGTAATTTGTTTGTGTTGCATTGAGCAATATCTAGCTGGAAGGTGAATGTTTTTTCAGTAGGTCTTATACAAGTGGTATTTTCAAGTTAAGGCTTGTTAAAAAACCTGCATAGCCAGTGATAAGTGGGGGTAGTCTACTTCATTGTTATTCGGTTTCTGTCTTATACAAGTGGTACAGTGAATTGTTTTCTGTTTAAACTGTGAGCTTTGGCCAACTGAGACCTACAGGAGTGGAGTTAAGTCGATGTTTACCTGCACTTTTATCAAATAATACACGATTTAAAGTAATTTGTTTGTGTTGCATTGAGCAATATCTAGCTGGAAGTTGACTGTTTTTTCACTAGGTCCCCACCCACCCTCTCTGTTTTTATCTTGGTGTTAATCTTGGTGGCTTTGAAACTGCCCACCCCTCTTGTAAATTTGCACTTGGATACTCCTCCTGGGCCCATCTCATTTGCTCACTCAAAAAAAAAAAAAAAATGTATCTGCTTTTACTGTATTTGTGTTTCTTCCTACTTTATTTTGCTTTTACGTCATCTTAAAAGTACTCAGTTGTATTTATTACTACTTGGTGTAACTCATTCTAAGCCTTTTAGTTTAAGCACTTGGGCTTCAGACCAGTTGTTTTACATTAAGAAGGTTTGTGGTCTGCACTGTAGTGGCAGGACAGGTAGCTTACATCATTCTAAGTTGGGAACTGCTGATTGAGGGCTCAGTGTCTGTTATTCATCCAGAAAAAAAGGAGGTCATTGTCCCACTGTACTCATCCCTCATTAGACCCATTATAGAATACAACACCCCATTTGGTATGTACCTCTCAAGACATCTGCAACAACTGGAAAGGCCTCAGAAATACCTCACTAAAAGAATCACAGGCCTAAAGCAGATGCCCTACGCTGACTGCCTTAAAAAACTCCAGCTATACTCTGTCGCATATCGTCTACTCAGAGGCGATCTCTGCTTAACATACAAGGCCATGTCAAACCCAGAGCTGT
Source organism: Protopterus annectens (assembly GCF_019279795.1). Classification (NCBI taxonomy): domain Eukaryota; kingdom Metazoa; phylum Chordata; order Ceratodontiformes; family Protopteridae; genus Protopterus; species Protopterus annectens. Next base: position 1,642,288,320 of record NC_056741.1, on the reverse strand, counting down.
TGGACATGCTACACTTAAAGAAATCCCAATCCCTCAGAGCTACACACTCCAGGGATCTAAACCTTGTCATCACAATAAACAAAACATGCTGGAGGGATAGGTTCCTGACCCAGAGACTCCCCAGACTCTGGAATAGATTGCCCATACATGTCAAACAGAGTGCCTCTTTGGACCTCTTCAAGAGGAACCTTGACGATTGGATGGGAGAAAGGAAATTCACCCCAGGGATCACGTCAGTCGCCCTGCTAGACAGGGGTCCAGGAAAGTAAATAATGTGGGAAGAAATAGCCAGGGAATTGTTATGGCTAGGCTTGTATAGGCCCTAGGGCTGATAGCCTAGTACCAACCTATGAACCTATGTATTAATTATGGTTAAAGCACTTGGGCTTCAGGCCAGTTATTTTACATTAAGAGGGTTCGTGGTCTGCACTCTTGTGGGAAGAGAGGCTGGACTCTTCCCTTCTGAGCTGGGAATTTCTGGTTAAAGGCTTATAGTGCCTGCATATTTGAACTGCTTCTTACTGAAACTGGTACACCTTGTTTGCTGTAGCATAGACTAGATCCAGGCCTGCTGAATCTAGCTTTGTTTGTATAACTTGAGCACTAATCCAGGCATTCTTTAAAGTATTCAATTGTATTTATTACTGCTTGGTAGTAACTTGATTAAAGTGTAGCTATCATTCTAAGTATTTTGGATTAAGCACTTGGGCTTCAGACCAGTTGTTTTACATTAGGAAGGTTTGTGGCCTGCACTGTGGTGGCAGGACAGGTAGCTTACATCCTTCTAAGTTGGGAACTGCTGATTGAGGGCTCAGTGTCTGTTATTCTAAAAGTGTATTAATTCTGGATTAAGCACTTGGGCTTCAGGCCAGTTATTTTACATTAATAGGGTTCGTGGTCTGCACTCTTGTGGGAGGAGAGGCTGGACTCTGCCCTTCTGAGCTGGGAATTTCTGGTTAAAGGCTTACAGTGCCTGCATATTTGAACTACTTCTTACTGAAATTGGTACACTTTGTTTGCTGTAGCATAGACTAGATCCAGGCCTACTGAATCTAGCTTTGTTTGTATGCTTATTGTTTGTTTGCTTGTTATTTCCCTGAAACGCTAATTCCACCTAAAATGCGGCTTTTCAGCGCTTCTGTGGATCCCTAGTGATATCTGCATTGCTTACTGTACTTATTTCCTTGTTTCACTTAAATGAAAGTTACTGTTTGTCGTTTTTGCATTTAAGTTACCTGGCACTTGCTCACTGAAGCAATTATATAGGTCAGCGCTAAAAAATTAAAAGCACTACACCCTCACAAACTCCCCTTGAGTACCTTGTTCCCCATTGGCCCTTTTTTTTCAATTATAAAGGAATTCCCAATACTATTCTAGCATGTCCAAAGGTCAGTTGTCAATCTCCTCTCCGGTCCAGCTGGTGAATCTGGGAATCTTGAGGCAATGTTACAACTGCCTCATGTACACAGACAACCCTCTCCTCGTCCCAACAAATTCCAACACATGTGAGAGATGCAACCATATAGCCAAACTAGAGGCTAAGCTCTCTCAACTCAATACTGGCATAACCAGTCAGGAGGAAAAGGAAACCACACTCACTACAATTCCAGTCTCACATAGACCTACCACGACAGCAAACCAAACACATAAACACACAAAAACATACTCTGAAGCTCTAAATAAAAATCTGCCTAAGCAGCAGAGACCTCCAAAGCAGACACCCAAGCAACTGCTACCCCAAAACAAAACACGTGCAACACATAGCTCACAAAGCCATTGTACCGAACAGTCACAGCCCTTAAGGCTAAACAACAAACCTGATACACTTGTAATAGGTGACTATCATCACGCACACTGACGTCCCGCTCACCAGGCTGAACAAGGAGAAGGTCACGGTGAGCTGCCTGTCGGGGGCTAAGATCCGCCACATAACACAAGCACTCAGATCACTTCAAGGCAAGTACAAATATGACTCAGTCATTGTCCATGCTGGTGTGAATGACCTGAGACGTACCTCACTGGACTACATGAAAAGAGACATAGAGGAGCTCTCTGAGCATGTAGCCCAGGCCGGTATGACCCTGACCTTGAGTAGCATCTTACCTTCACCAAGAATGATGCCACAATATGAAAACAAGATGATCAATTTCAACAATTGGCTTAAGTATTGGTGTCATTCAAAGGGGATCCAATGCCTGTCAGCCTGGGATGACATGCTCGACAAGCCACGATGCTTCGCTAGGGACGGCTTGCACCTGTCATCCCTGGGCTTTTGGATATTGGCAAAGGCTCTTGCTACCCCCATAGTGCCTTTTTTAGGCAAGGCTCAAAAGACAAACCCACCTCCATAGGTATCACAAGGGATAAGAAACTAAGAGTAATGCTACTCAACGCCAGAAGTCTAAACCTCAAGATACATGCACTCAAAATTCTCCTTAGCATGGAGAACATTGATATCTGTGCAGTAACAGAAACCTGGCTCAAGGCTCCAGAGAGCACTCCAGCACTACCAGGTTATACCTCATACCATGCTTTTCGGCCCAAAGCTTGGACCGAACCATAAAAGGAGGGGGAGTATCAATCTTCATCAAAGATACCCACACCTCCAGGTTGGTGGCACAGCACGAAGCATCAGAGACTATCCATCTGCAACTAACAGTGGGTAAAACTGCCTTACAGTTTATAGCCTGCTACAGACCACCCTCCCAAACCCAGGAACTCCACTCTGCCTTCCTGAGAACACTGGAAAATATGAAGGTCTCTCCAAACACCATTATATTTGGTGACTTCAACTACCCAAACATAGACTGGGAGCATTACTCTAGCTCCAGCACCCTAGCCCAAAGGTTCCTAGAATTTATAAACTCAAATGCTATGGAACAACTTGTTACCACTCCCACAAGAGAAAAAACATACTGGACCTGATCATCACCAGCATGGGGACTCTATGCTCCAGACCAGAAGTGTATCCCTCACTGGTAAGATCAGACCATAAACTAATCTAACTGGATATTCACATCCCGACCCCACCCCCTGCCCAGAAAACCACAGTGAAAAACTTCTGTAAAGCAAATTACACACTCCTCAAAACCGAGGTGGAATCCTTCAAAGCCCCCGGGCCTGTGGAAAATATGGCCCGGACTGCAGAATCCTTTATAAATGCATTCTGTGAACACTTTCAAGAATGCATGGATCATGCAATCCCAAATAAGACCAAGACCCAATCCTCCAAAGGCAGATGTCCTGTCTGGTGGACCCCAGTCATAAACAAACTATACAATAGAAGGAGGAAGCTACTACATGATACAGCAAAATCACAAAAAGGGAAGGCATCTCTGATCAGTATTAGCAAAAAAACTACGGGCACTCATAAAATCGTCTAAGACCAGCTTCGAGAGACAAATTGCACAGGACACTAAGGATAATCACAAGGCTTTCTTTAGTTATGTTAGGAACCTGGGTGGGAATTCCCAGATATGCTCAGAATTAGCCCAAAATGACAAAAAATACACCGAACCCACAGACATTGCCAACATCCTAGCTGACAGGTTCAGCGCAAACTTCTCCCCCCACCACCAAAAGGGCAAATATCTATCCCAGCAGAGTGCTGCCCCTGTGACATCTCAGATGCTCAGGTAACAGCTGCCCTCTCCAAAGCAAAAAAACACAGCATCAATGGGACCAAACGGTGTCCCGGGCTGCGTCCCACATGAATTCCAAGAAGAGCTAAACCCAAACATAAAAAGTACAGTTTTGTACCTACCATAAATGTAGATGTCCGACAGATATGCAACTGCAGTCCTGACATATGGGTTGTCCTGCCTCAGGCAGCCCTTCGGTCGGCCAGATTCCAAAGTCTGGGTCCGGCGTCGGCCAATGTCACCTCCTCCCTGACGTCAGAGCGGCTGGAGTATAAAGGCATCAGCCGACACTATCTTCTTCAGTGTTTCTTGCCCCAGATGCCAGGTGCCCTCCAAGGAAGGCTAAATTTTGTGAATGGATAAACAGATAAAACCAGACATGCACAACAGTAATAAACAGATACACCATAATATATATCCCCAGCTGATAGGTAAGGGGAGAAAGGACCCAAAAGGGAAAAAAAAAAACAGAGGGGTAGGAGGGAGGGAAAACCTGACTGCAGTTGCATATCTATCGGACATCTACATTTATGGTAGGTACAAAACTGTACTATGTCCTTCAAGAATGCAACTGCAGTCCTGACATATGGGTTGAATACCATAGCCAAGCTGGGGGTGGTAGGACTTAACAAGAGATGGTGTAGCTAGAAGGCCCTGCAGGACTGCCGAAGCAAAGCCTGCTCGGGATCTGGAGTATAATGGCAGGTTGTAGTGTTTGGTAAATGTATGCATGGAGCTCCATGTAGCAGCCTCTAGAATATCTTTTGTAGCCACTCCTCTTAGAAAAGCTGTGGATGTGGCCATAGCTCTGGTGGAGTGTGGTCTAATATTAGCTGGCACACTTTTTCCATGAAAAGAATAACAGAATCTGATGCAGTGTCCAATCCATTTTGAGATAGTTTGTTTGGTGGCTGTTTTCCTTGCACTCCAGCAGCATAGGCTACAAACAGTTGGTCAGACTTCCTGGTGGACTTTGTTCTGTCCAAGTAGTAGCGTAGTTGTCTGTGAATGTCTAAAGTATGCAGCAGCTTTTCCCCTTTATTTTGAGGGTTAGGAAAGAAAGTAGGCAGGTGAATTGCTTGGTTTAGACACACTCTGGATATTACCTTAGGCATGAATGAAGGATTGGTCCTAAGGGAAACTCTGTCCTGATGAAAGATGAGAAAAGGAGGAACTGCCATGAGAGCCTGTATCTCCGAGACTCTTCTTGCTGAGGTGACTGCCAACAGGAAAACCGTTTTCCAAGAGAGAAATTGCATTTCTGAAGATGCTGCTGGTACAAAAAGAGGAAGAGTTAATTTTTCCAAGACGTAATTGAGGTCCCATGCAGGAATTGGTAGCTTCCTTGGAGGTTTGATATTCTTTATGCCTCTTAGAAGCTGTCTTAGCAAGGGATGCGAAAACACAGGTCGATCACAGTTGTAATGTGCTGAGATAGCTGAAGCGTGGATTTTGATGGAAGAGTATGAGGGGCCACTGTGAAACATTTCTGCCAAGTATTCTAATATCTGAGGTATGTTCATCAGTGATGCATCCTGACCCCAGATGGTGAATCTCTTCCATTTGGCCGAATAGGTTTTTCTGGTGGAAGTTCTGCGTGCCTCCAGCAAAATTTCCTGAACTTTTTCGGAGAGGGAGTCATGGGTCTGAGTCATGGAACTCTCCAAGCTGTCAGCTTTAAGGTTTGCAGGTTCTGATGAACAGTCTTGTAACTGTGTTGAGTCAGGAGCAGAGGCCATTGAGGCAAGGGCCACGGTTTGGTGCGAGTTATGCTCAGTAGTAGTGGATACCAGTGTTGCCTTGGCCAGTCTGGAGCTATCAAGATTCCTCTTGGTTGTTCTGCCTTGATCTTCAGTAACACCTTGGTGAGCAAAGGTAGTGGAGGGAATGCATAAATTGTTAGAGCATTCCAGCTGAAGGAAAGAGCATCCGTTCTCCAAGCTAGAGGATGGTGTATCCTTGTGCAGAACCTTTCCAGGTGATGATTGAGATGAGATGCAAAGAGGTCTATGTCTGGTCTTCTCCATGCAGATGCTATTTGTGAGAAAATGTGTGGGTGTAGCATCCATTCATGTGGATCCAAGAAATTTCTGCTCAACCTGTCTGCCAGAACATTGTCCTTGCCTGGAACAAACTGGGATTGCAAGTAGATGTTCAGTTTCAGGGACTTTTCCCAAAGAATCATTGTTAGTCTGCAGAGGGGGTAGGAATGAGTGCCCCCTTGTTTATGTACCACATGACAGTGGTGTTGTCTGTCCTTATTAGCAGATGACCTTGCTGAAGAGATTTTCCAAAGGCTTCTACTGCATGTATCACTGCCAACATCTCTTTTTGATTTATGTGCTGATGCATCTCCATGGGAGTCCATTGCCCTTGAATGCACCTGCCATCCATGTGCGCCCCCCATCCATGGTCTGAGGCGTCTGTTGTAATAGTTTGACTTGTTGGACGTTTGTTGAAAAGCATGCCTTCGTTTAAGTGACTTGCTTGAGCACACCACAAAAATTTCCTTTGCAGGAATGGTATGAGTGGTATTATGTCTTCTAGGTTGTGGCTGTGTTGCGACCACAAGCTTTTTAGGTACCATTGCAGCTTTCTCATGTGTAGTCTTGCCAGAGGGATTAGAAGAATGCAAGATGCCATGAACCCCAGGGCCTGCAAGGTCTTCCTTGTGGTCAGGTGGGTTAATTTTGCTAGGCCTTTGAAGTAAGCTGTTAAATGCTCTTGTTTCTCCTCTGTGAGGAAAGCCATTTGTAGCTGTGTGTCCAGTTTTGCTCCTAGAAAAATAATCTCTTGGGATGGCAGTAATCTTGATTTTTGAATGTTGACTGTGTATCCCAAGGCCTGCAGCAATTGAATGACGTAATGCAAGTGTTTTATCAAGGTCTGTTTGCTGTCTGCTTGTATTAGGCAGTCGTCCAGGTAAGGGTATATTTGAATCCCCTGGAGTCTGCAATGTGCCACTACTGATGCCAGGCATTTCGTGAATACTCTGGGTGCAGTAGATAAGCCAAACGGCAATGCTGAGAATTGATAGTGCTCTGTTCCTGCAAGAAATCTGAGGTATCTTCTGCAATTGTGTCTGATAGGGACATGCAGGTATGCCTCCTTGAGGTCCAGAGTAACCAGCCAAGACCCCTTGCCCAGCATGGGAAGCCGCTGTAACGTCAGCATCTTGAATTTTGGCACCATGAGAAAAGTATTTAGAACGGACAAGTCCAATATAGGCCTCCATTGTTTTTCTTTTCTTGGAACAAGGAACAGTCTTAAATAAAATCCCTGGACTTGTTCCTGAGAAGGAACCTTCTCTATTGCTTTTATTTGTAACAGCTTTGAAACTTCTATGAGTGCCTCTGCCCTTTGATTTTGTGGCAGGTTTGGCATGCCTTGTCGTGTTGGTAAGGTATGGAAGTGGAACTTGTAACCTCTGTCTATTATGTCCAGAATCCAATTGTCCTTTGTTATAATGTGCCAGTTTTTTGAGAATAGAGATAATTTTCCGCCTAGAGGTGCTTCTCTTTGAGCCTTGGTACACGGAGTGAAAGGTAAGTCATTGTGATTGTCCCTGTGGTGCAGGTGAACTACCTGTGCCACTTCTCTGATTTTGTGGTTGCCATTGGCGTCCCCTGTAGGAGCCTCAGTATTGCCCTCTACCTCGTGCACGCCTGTTCTTTCCCCTTTGAAACTTGTCAGAGTCCGGAAAGGACCAATTCTTTGAAGGCCAATTCCTGCTGAACCTTGGTGGCTGAACCTGGAGGAAATCCTTTACTGTCTGTACTGATTTTGCCTTCTCCTCAATAGATTTCAACACATCTTGAGCATTAGTACCAAAAAGCTTCTGTTTATCCAGAGGTGCGTCCAGGAGCTTTACTTTAACATGATCTGGCAGTGGCTGTTCTTTCAACCAAGCATGTCTACGGATAACAGCCCCTGTCATAGCTGCCCTACATGAAGCCTCCAATGCATCATAACCACACTGTAGAAAATGATTACTAACCTGCTGGGTATTTTGAACCAAATCCTGCAATGCCTTTCTAGCTATAGGCTCAGGAGAGGCTATCTTTTTCTGCAAATCATCCAGTAAATAATCCTGGTACTGAAACATATGAAAAAGGCAGTTAAGTGACCTCATGGCAAGGGTGGAAGAGGTATAAACTTTTTTACCCCATCTCTCCAGGGACCTTGCTTCCCTGTCAGCTGGCAGTGGATTATTGGCTGAGGAGGTAGCCACTCCTTTGGGGCCCTGTGAAATAGTTTCTAGATCCACAGAGTGGGCCTTAAAGAGATGCTTGTGAGTGCCAGGGACCCTGTAATATCTGTCTGGCTTGACAGGAGCAGGAGGGAGAGAATCAGGGGAAGCACTGGAGTCGGAGAAAACATCATCCAGGACATCCAAAACTGGAGGGATAGCTAAAGGTCTGTGCTGGGGTAACTTAAGGAAGGTACGTAGCCTTTTCCTAGAATCAGAAAATTCCTGACCCTGCCACTTAAAATGTTCCCTCATGGAGTGGAGGACTTCACCGAAAGAAAAATCCTCTGGAGGAGAGGCAGAGGGAATTGAATCCTCAGCATCAGAGTCCTCATAGGCCTGGAAGGATTCTTCTTGGGTATCTGAATGCTCTGAATCCCCAGAGGCTTCATCTGAAGAGAGGTTGTCTGACTGCTCAGTTCTAGGCCTTTTTTCTGCAGGCGGCTGAGAACCTCTGTCTGGGTGAGGCTGAGACCCCCTGATAAGAGAGATTAGATCTGCAGCCAGAGACATGATTTGTCTGTCAGAAGAAGGGGCCTGAGAAGTAGGTTTAGGATGGGCCTTGGCCTGGCTGGCAGCCTTAGCATGTGCAAAGGCCTTGATTGACATGGATACAGGAGGCCTAGCTGCCCCACGTGCAGGGGTAACTTTGTCCACGGGAATGGTGTCGGGTAGATCCAGAACTTCGGTTTCCGGAGGAAAATCAACAACCGGCACCGGTGTTGTCTCCGAGACCGAGGGATGAGTTAACGCGGTGTTGGTCTGGAGCGGTTGAATTACCGCTTCCGAAGGGACCGAAGCACTTGCGGAGGGCTTAGGTGTTATATTGGTGGAAGACGCGGGCCGAGGATGTCGGTCCCGGTCCTTTCGTTTTTTGGTAGGTTGTGCTGTCGGTTGTTCCGACGGCATGTTGTAAGCGAAGGATTCGCCAAAAAAGTCTTCGGCAAACTCTGCCCGGCGCCTGAGAGTGCGCTTATTAAAGCAAGCACAGGCAGCACAGGCCGAGACGTCGTGGTCTGGGCCCAGGCAAGAGAGGCAGTAAGAATGGAAGTCCTTATGAGGTATTTGTTTACCACAAGACAAACAATTATTAACGTTCTCAATTTGTTCTGACATCGGCTGAGGCAAGAAAAAATGTTCCCCAACGGGGTACTTAGCTTTTAGATGACTTCGGTAACTGAAAACACAGGAGCTGACCGACCGGCACTTGCGAACTGCTTCTGCTTCAGGCACCGCGCGGCAAGAAAGACTGAAGAAGATGGCGTCGGCTGATGCCTTTATACTCCAGCCGCTCTGACGTCGGGGAGAAGGCGACATCAGCCGACGCCGGACCCAGACTTTGGAATCTGGCCGACCGAAGGGCTGCCTGAGGCAGGACAACCCATATGTCAGGACTGCAGCTGCATTCTTGAAGGACATCTACTATTCAATCTCAGCCTTACTACAGGATATGTACCCAAAGAGTGGTGTACAGCAACGGTGGTCCCTCTCCACAAAGGTGGTGCCTCAACGGATCCTGGAAACTATCGCCCCATAAGCCTGACTAGCTTGGTCTGCAAAGCTATGGAAAGGATCATCATGGACCTTATAAAGATATTGGGGACCTAGAGACACTGGATCCTACCCAGTTCGGCTTTGTTAAGGGCAGATCCTGGTCCATTTCTTTGAAACAGTCACCAAGGCCATTGACGAGGGGAAGGTGGTCCACACAGCCTACCCGGACCTCGCAAAAGCCTTCGATACAATACCCCACTCGGGCATTATAGATAAGCTCACCAGCTTAAATATAAACCCCTATGTCACTAGATGGGTTGCAAACTCGCTGAAGGACAGAACCCACGTGGTTAGAATTGCTGGAGCCATGTCAGACTCCAAACCAGTTACAAGTGGCGTCCCACAAGGCTCAGTCCTGGGACTTCTCTTGTTCGGTATATATTTCTCAGAGGTACAGGCCAACACGGAAGGACTGTGGCTGACCAAGTTCGGAGATGACTGCAAACTGGGCGCCATAATCGACTCTCCAGCCGACACAAGCATCCTCCAAAAGGGCCTCATAGAAACAGACAACTGGTGCCAGAGCCATGGCCTCAAGCTAAACGCCAAAACGTCTATAGTCATCCCCTTTGGCAAAAATGTGCCCACAAATTACCACATAAGTGGTAATCCATTAAGTACGGAAGAAGTAATTAAGGACCTGGGGACCCAAGTTGATAGCAATCTCTCATTTGACAACCACGTGGCCAAAGTGGTTAGAAAAAATTTTTATATAGCCCACCTAATCATGAAGGGATTCACATCTAGATCAGGGGAGGTCATCGTGCCTCTTTACTCATCCCTCATCAGGCCCATAATTGAGTACAATGCCCCTTTTGGGATGTACCTTACCAGACACCTGCAGCAACTGGAAAGACCCCAAAAGTACCTCACCAAGAGGATCAAAGGGCTCAAACAGATGCCATATGCTGCCCGGTTAAAGAATCTCCAGCTCTACTCAGTGGCATACCGCCTGCTCAGAGGCGTATGAACCTATGAACCTGTGCCTGCCGTATAAAGCCATGTCCAACCCGGAATTAATGGACATGCTGCACCTCAGAAAATCCAAATCCCATCGAGCTACGCGCTCGAGATACTTGAACCTCAGCACTGAAATAAATAGGACATGCTGGAGGGACAGATTAATAAACCCAGAGGCTCCCTTCACTCTGGAATAAAATCCCAGTCCAGGTTAGGCAGAGTCCCTCATTGATTCTCTTCAAGAGGAGTCTTGATGAGTGGATGGGAGATCGTAGGTTTACCCCAGGTATCACTTCTGTGTCACAGTTAGACAGAGGCACAGTATACTAACCTCGAAAAAGGGCATAGCAAAATAAATTTAAAATGGGTGGCGAAAGCCAAACACACTCTGGCTAGGCTTATAAATGCCCTAGGGCAGATAGCCTAGTATGAACCTATGAACCTATATAAAAGCATGTACATATATGTAGAACAGATAAAATACTTTAAAATTCACTATTAAACAGTTAACTGCCTAGCGCATAATAAAATAAACTAAAATTCTAGTATCACTATAAAAATCTATACAGGTATATGCATACAGAAAGTATATGTGTATATACATATGAAATGTATATATAGAACACAACTATATGTGTAAATATATTTTTTACAAACACACAAAATTAGCATTTCAAGCAATGAGATTTCAGAAAGGGTTTTAAAGAAGAAATACCACTGAGACCAGGACATCTCTCAGCATTAAGCACGAGAATCCATTTCTGCTCAATACTTTCCGTCAGATTTTCTATATTACCACCTCTTATATTCAGACGAACAAGTTGAATGGCAAAAAAACTAAAGGTGTGTGTAGAATCATTCTGTTTAACATGGTTCGCTAAAGCATTGGTTTCCTTTCCATTATTTATGTCTCGGACATGCTCAAGGATCCTATCCTTGAACATTCTGTTGGTCTTGTCCACATAATACACATAGCATTTCTGGCAGAAAGAAAAATAAACAATGTTTTCAGTTCTGCAGTCAACATAATTATAACTTGTGATTGTAAATTTGCTTATAGGATGTATGAAAGCCCTATTACTATATAAATATTTGCATGCAGAACACCGCCTGCATGGAAAGGTGCCTTTACATAATGATTGAGTAGGTTTATATAAACACGTTCTATTACATAGATGTTGTTTTAAGGACTTATTATTTCTAAAAGAGAATGACGGAATATTCCCTATTTTTCTAAAAGCCCTGGTACTTCCTGTAAAATATGCCAGTTTCTCTTAATAATTCTGGTGTATTCATTTACATCACTTGAATATTGGAACACAACTCAATCCATTGTTATCAGGAACAAGATTGTCACCATGGTCATTCTGTGTACCATTTGTTAAATAAGGTTTGCATCTATTTCCTCTTTGTTTCCAAGCTTGCTCTATAGTGGAGTCAATCTCCTGTTCAGAATAGCCTCTCTCTAAGAATTCACATTTCATATTGGCTAAAGCTACTCCTGCTTCATCATCCCTGTTGTGTAGCCGCAAAACCCTGTAGACCTGTCCTTTAAGTACGTTCCTAGGGATGTGCCTAGGGTGCATGCTAGTTTTATGTAGTAAAGCATTCCTTCGGGTAGGTTTTCTGTAGATGCTACTACTTATTTCATTCAAATCAGATTTCTTGACTTTTACATCCAGGAAGTCAATCTCAATATTTGAATGCTGGTAGGTTGAAATGCTAATTTTATGTGTTTGTAAAAAATATATTTACACTTACAGTTGCGTTCTATATATACACTTCATATGCATATACATATACTTTCTATATGCATATACCTGTATAGATTTTTATAGTGATACTAGAATTTTAGTTTATTTTATTATGTGCTAGGCATTTAACTATGTTTAACAGTGAGTTTTAAAGTATTTTATCTGTTCTACATATATGTACATGCTTTTATATACATTTTCTGTTACTTTGTACTTATGTTTTAATCGTCCTATAATAGGGTCTGTGATGGGTTTAAACAAACAAGTGATTTCTAAATGTCAGCTGACTATTAGTTAGACTATAAATGCTGTTCTTAGTCTCATTCATGTGCATGATGAAGCGAAGAGTTTAGTTGTGAAAGCGCTCACCACAATTTGTATTATTTTTTATCTTATCATTAAATTCTTGGTGTGTCAGCTTGGTGCAGTTTTCTTATTCTTTTGGCTTTTCACTGTTATCTGCACCTGCTTTGCTTCAAGCCGTTTTGTTTTTTGAGTATGGTACGAGTTGTAGCCTGGTAGTGCTGGGGTGCTCTCTGGAGCCTTAAACCAGGATTCTGTTCCTGCACATATATCAAATTTCTCCATACTGAGAAGTGCCTCGAGTGCGTGCATTTTGAGGTTTAGACTTCTGGCATTAAGTAGCATTCCCCTCAGTTTTTTGTTACTTGTGCTATTTACGGTGGTGGGTTTGTCTTTTGAGCCTTGCCTAAAAAAGGCACTATGGGAGTGGCAAGAGCCTTGGCCAGTATTCGAAAGCCTAAGGGTGACAGGTGCAAGCCGTCTCTAGCGAAGCAGTGTGGCTTGTCGACCATGTCATCCCAGGTGGAAAGACACTGGATCCCCTTTGAATGGCACCAGAAACTTAGCCAATAGTTGAAATTGATCATTTTTTTCTTTATACTGTGGTATCATTCTTGGTGAGGGCAGGATGCTACTCAGGGTCATACTGGCCTAGGTTACGTGATCAGAGAGCTCTTCCATATCTTTTTTCATGTAGTTCAGGGAGGTACGGCTCAGGTCATTCACACCAACATGGATAATGACAGAGTCGTATTTGTACTTGTTCTGGAGTGAACTGAGTGGGTTCAGGCACCTAGGCGGTGCGACTCCCCCCTGTGAGACAGCTGGATGTGGACACATGGCAGTTTAGCTGCAGTGACAAATGCCTGCAGACAATTCCCTGTGGGAATAGAGGAACCCCCCTGCATCCTAAACACAGGTGGGAGACACAACCCCCCTTTAGTGATACACTCTAGACCCCCCTAGAAACCACCATATGCAACTGTCAGTGGAACATGTGCCTGGCATAGGATGCCAAGTGGGCATAAAAGTGGTAGTGTGAAACCTGTGTGCTGTGGGCAAAGCCTTTATTAACACAATATGTAAAAAGTGATGTGTGCAGTGCTTGGTGCATACTAAACCAAGATATAATCACAACTTATAGAAATGTGCCACAGCATGGAGAAAATCCTGCACATCACTGTAGTCACACTTATGCTGCAAGATGTGCTTTAGACGACGCTCCCTTACAACAATAGCCTTCCTACGTGGTGTCACAGGCATCCCCCTCAAAACAGACTCTCGTCGGGTATCTGTCAGGTTCTGTTCCTGTTGCAGAACAGACAGAAGGTCGGATAGCTGCACAGTAGGGCATCCCAGTAACACCTTCAGCAGACGATGCCATGCCTCTACCTGGTTATTAGTCCGCAGGAAGTCCATGTCAGAGACATCACGCACATTCCAAAACCTCAAAGGGTAGGATGATGGCAGTCGTTGCTGTGCAGAGCAGCGGGATGCATACTTGCATGGTCGGCCTTGCACATAATGATGATCTAGAAATACGCCAATAGGCTGTGCACAGGCTGGTAAAGTAGCCATGATGTCCAGAAATGCAGGAATAACATCTTCCACTTGTAAGAATGCCAACGCAATTAGCTTGTGGATGGCAATTGAGAAAGCAGTGTTCGTACCATAGAGGGCCACAAGGTGGTGATGCTGGATCTGTCGCCAAATGATTTGTGCAAAATGGAAAAGGCACCCTTTCAGAATACTCTTGGGGAATGCCTTACGGCTGGCACGGATAGCTGCCTTCTCAAAATCAGTCATAATATACTGTGGAGCCAAGGTGCATCCCTGTTCTGCGGCCATACAATACTGTTGTATGCAGATTCTGACTTCCTTGTCATAAGACAGCACACCAGGGGGACAACCCTTGTTAAGGTGGGGGTGCCAATACATCCATGTAATGTATACAGCTGGCGACATATCAGCCCGTGTAGGGTAGGTGCCATCCCCAAGAATAATGTCAGATCTGCACAGATCAGTCAGATTCTGTGACGTTGTAAGTACAACCAAGGAATCAGTTCCATCCATATCAGACCTTCTACAGAGGATAAAGCAGCCACTACGGAGTGGATACTGGCTGGCATCAATATCCGCAAGTGTTACTGGAGGTGTGGTCATGGATGCCCGTGTCCTCTGCCGTACCCTGGTTATGCTACATCGGAGGGTGGCAAGGCATCTCTTGTAGTACATTGTCATCCGCTGTGCCTAGGACACTCTGCATTACTAGGCTTGGCATGTCATTGCCAGTTACTGCCCTCTGCCGCAGTTCAGCTCGCAGTGTAGCCACTTGAGCTATCATTGCAGCAGTGCTGGTGTGGCAGTGATTTAAGTAGTTCTTCCCTCTCATCCTGACGAACAGTGATGGCATGACCTCTGCAGGCCTGTACTCTCTGCTCGATACATGCCCAGTACCATTTAGGTGGTGCTTCACGCTCCAAATGGTAGAGGTATCCCCTCCACTACCAGCATTGGTTTGCTCCGTTGGCTGGGCACTGTGCTGTATCTGTTGCCAAGCTGACCAGGGCTATACAGGTACATACATTCCATCATGATAACACTACTTGTTGATGGCCTCTCAGTATCCATCACGGCCAGTGTAGCTGGGAACAGGATGTAGACACATCACTGTTACAAGTCACTATTGGATATTAGAATAGTTGTTGTACACCGCCTTGTGTTGTACCCTGTGAAGTAGCGCTGCCTGCCACAGTTCCCTGTGCGGCTGTCTGTACTCCACCTTTCTCTGACTACCCGTTCTGCTAGGGTTTCACTATGTGCAGTTCAGACAGCCATGGGGCTGACAAATGCTTGTAGTCTGGTAGGCATCTACACGGCTTGCTTGCAACACAGTTTCTATGTGTACTGAACAGGTCCATTTAACCTCCCAGCTGTTGCTGCTGGCCAGTCAGGGTGTGAGGCCTAGTCTCAGTTTCAGTGACAGAGGTTACATAGGGAGGCTATTCTGTGTTGCACCCTCTTGTCTGCATACATGGGCCTACATACTTGTGTACTCCAGCCCCAGCAAACAATGGATGGATTTGGCAGCCCCTGCAATACACACATGTTGCTGTGGACTAGGTGGAGGGTTGCTACCCCTGCGTGACAGTGTTCCCCTACAAGACTGTTTATTCCCTGCTGTTGGCTTGGTAGTCTGTGCCTGCCTGAGTTGCCATGTTCCCACCTGCCATTGCACTAGGGGGGCTCTGGCAGGATAGTTGCTGTCTGTTGCAGGCATGCCTCTCCATCACTATGGGTTGGGCATGAAATGGAACCATTCACAACAGTGGTGCCCACAGAGACACTGTGTCTATCATGCTTTGAAATGCATGGTTGGTGTTGCACCAAGAGGTCTTGCAATAGCATGTACTTTCTGAGGGGTATGAAGTCTGAAACCCATCTGTCTGTTCCAGTACACTGCTGGATGTCCACATATGTGTGTTATTTAGGCTACACATACTCTGCACAGCTCAAGGCCGTCTGTGCTGTTATATAAAGGTAGACTGTATTGGCAGGGACTTGCTGTCTGGAAGATGCACATGTACATACACTCTGCTGCAGCTACTATGGATTGTACTACTTGCTTCAGGGGAATGTTTTGTGTGCGGGTTTGGGAGGAGTTGCAGAGATCTACAGGTATGTTGCTTTTATTTTCGTGTTTACTGTATTGTGCTTTGTGTGAACATTTGGAGCGGTTAGGTATGATACTGTGATTTACGATCTTTTGGCTTTATGTGTTGTTGGCTTTGCGCATGTTTTACAATGTTGGTTTGCAGCCCGCGTTGCTGCTTTAGGGGTTGTCTCTGTTATCCCACAAATGTGGGTTCCAACGGCATATCTCCCTTTCGGCCGCACCACTCTACGGTCTAGCGGTGCTGCAGCCTTCTAGTTTCGGCGTTGTAGCTTGCGGGCATTCGTCTCGCGATCTACACGCCGGAACCCGACCTGAGTGCTTGTGTTATGTGGCGGATCCTGGCACCCTACAGAAAGCTAACAGTAACCTTTTCATTGTTCAGCCTAGTGAGTGGGACGTCAGTGTGCCTGACTAAAGAGTCACATATTACTAGTGTGTTGGGTATGTTATTTTGCCTTAAGGGCTGTAACAGCGTGGCACACTGGTTTTGTGAAGTATGTGTTTCATCGTTTGTGTTGGGGGGTGGAGGTTGCTTGGATGTCTGCTTTGGAGGTCTCTGTTGCTTTTGCAGATTTTTATTTAGAGTGTCTGAGTATGTTTTTGTGTATTTATATGCAATGTTTGCCGGTGCTGGTTTAATGGGTCTATGTGAAATTGGTGGTGTGATGCAAGTATTTCCCTTCTCCTCTTGACTGTCTGATCCAGTCTGGGGTTAAGAGAGCTTAGCCTCCAGTTTGGCTGCATAATTGCATCTCTCACATGTATTAGTGTTTGGTGGTAGGAGGAGTGGGTTGTCTGTGTACATGAGGCAATTGTAACATTGCCTCAAAATGCCCAGATTCGCCAGTTGGACTGGAGAGTACACCTGAAACTGCAGACTGGGATTATCCAATTTGAAGGGGTATTTCAGAGCTAAACAGTTACGGCTCCTATACATAACACAAGCAGAAAACTATAATTCAAAGTGGAAAGTGATGACGATGAAACTGGGGAAGCTCAAAAAACAAGGAGAGACTGAGATTTTGGAGGCAGGCCTTTAAGAATAACAACAATAATCATACATAATATTACACCTATAAAGTAGCAGAAAGCATCCTAAGAACTAAGCCAACACAGGAATGGAGAAAGGAGATTCTGCCAATAGGAATGACTGCAATTAGGGATACAGACAAAAGGCAAGAGGGGACTGGAATTTATTGGAGAAAAACAGCAAAGGAACCAAGGTAGTGGGAGTAAATAATTAGAGAGGGAAAGATGATAGAATGGGAAGATGCTAAGAATTTATTTGAACTGCAGGTTAGAGACTGCCTTCCTTGTCAAGGATTGACATCAGAGTATAGGCAAAGAGAAAGAACTAGAGGGGTCCTAAATGAAAGATCAGCACTGGTAGAGTTTTTAGTAGAATCCAGAACAGAAGCTGCCATTGAAAAAGGAATAATTAATACAGCATGTGAAGATAGGTGAAGGCTGCCAGCCTAGCCAGATAGAATTTTGCAGATGATTCTGTCATTTGTAAATATTAATATAAGCCACAGGCTTGTTCTCTTAAATGGAAAAAAATTATGTTAAATGTGGAACTGCAAAAATGTAACAGTGCACTCTGCTGTAACAAAGCTGATAAGTCAATTCTTTGATGTCAAAACTCTGAGCAGAGATGTCTAGATAAAGGCATTCTGCCTACTGTTTTGAGGCCAGAGTTAATGGCTAGAATTTGCATGTATAATTATTTCATTGCTCTGGTTCCTGACCAGCTGCAAGACCAAAAGGGCTATTAACCTCTGAGAGTCTGTTAGCCTGGGAACCAGAAAGAAATTATGTAATCTGAAATGAATCAGTGGTACTGTGTTATCAATTTAAGGACAGAAAGAAAGAGAGTATTTGTCTTGCGAACATCCAACGCACCACTCTGCCTGTGTCTATATGTAATCAGGATTTTAGAACTGTGTTTTCTCTTAGATATAGCTAGGAAATAAGAAAGTTAGACTAGTTTGTTTTTCTTTGTTGTCAGAACTTCTCCACTGTATTATTTTAAGTATTTCTCTGTGATCTCTGAACTATTGACTAGCACTGTGTAGTAAGAAGAATTGTCTTGTGTTTTTATTATTTATTATTAAATATTTTTAAACCTTTCAACTGTGGGTGTTTTGTGTAGAGATAATTTAAGCTCTAAGAATACACTGCATGTATATAGTGATACTGTACCAAGTCACTCCAAATAAGTCTCGACTGTTCAGTCGCACTTACCATTTGGATAATAATACTGCACAGTATAATTGAACACCCTTTCATACGGGCCTTTGAGTAACTGATAAATATTAGCTGGGAGTGGCATTGATTTCTACTGTATAGTCTGTGTAAAAGGGGCACAGCTGGAGAACCTGTGCCAACCTTCCCCAGGAGTGTTTGTGTGGTTGTATAAACTCTTATCTCAAAATGTGTGTGTGTGTGTGTGTGTGTGTGTCAGCTACTTGGGCAGGGACACGAAGCACTGGTTGTACAGAAAGGGTGCTGGAGATTTTAGCTTGCCCACTAGGCTGAGATCTGGACCCAATAGCTGTGCCAGTGGGGAGTCTTATTGAGCACCAGGAGAGAAAGGGAGAAACCAGCCCCAGAATGACTGTGATCTCTGTGTGCTCTTAAGGGAAATTGTACTTTACTGTGTATTTATTATCCTTTCCCTACATGGATGCCCCTCACTGGTGTTATTGGTGAGGACTGAGGCTCCTTGATTGCTGGGCCAGTGCACGGGCATCACAGAGCATATAAAATATTACAAGATAACTATAAGAATCAATCGGAGGAGGTTAGAAAGGATTGGGAAGAGAGATTGGTTAAGCAATTCACAAAGAAACAATGGGAAGATATAACTGTATGTCTCCCAAATATGCAGCAAAATCTAGAATATTTAGGATTTTTGCTTGGAAATGTTTGCATAGATATTTTTATATCTGAAGTAGATGCCACAGAATTTTTCCTCAGGTAGACAGCAAATGTTGAAGATGTGATGGTGAAGAAACTGGTATTTGGGAACATATTTTCTGGGAGTGTGGTGGGTTGGTGGACCTTGAAGACTCCCAGGAGGATGCACTGTACAGATGGTGGGTGGGCGGATCGGTGAGATGAGGGAGATGATTTTTCTATGATACAGAACTGGAATTGCCTAGACATGGTAAGGCCTTGCTGTGTCCAATTATAGTGGCTGCTAAACAGCAATTGCTAGAAAATGGAAATCAAAATCTAAACTAACTAAATTAGAAGTAGTGAATATAGTAACAGGATAAAACAACTGGAACTGAGATCTTTAGAAAAGGGTAGGCACAAACTATATAGGAAAAAATGGGAATTGTGGGAACAATACATACAGGGGAGGAATGAGGTTTAAAAGAAGACAGGATTTAAACACGTAATGTAATGTTGAACTGAAAATGATTGGGTAGATTAGAAGTGATGTATAATGTTTTCAACTGGGAGTGTGTCAGTATGGTTTGTGATGTAAAACGTTTTCTATCAGGATTGTGTTGGCATGGTTTGTTTTCATTTATATAAATGTATGATTGCTTACGTCGTGATGGTTTAATAAAGATGTTTCTTGTTTAAAAAAAAGGAGCAGAAAACTGAATAATTTATGTAATGCTGTTTAGGTTATATGATATATAGCAAGATATGTGAAGTATAATGTTAGTTAATGTTAATTTAATACAATTGGATTACTTTCGTATAAATGTAAATTTGCCTATGTCTCAAGTGATAATTCAATAAAGGTGTTTTAAAAAAAAGAACTTATTTGGACCGCAGGTTAAAGATTGCCTTCCACATCAAGGAATGATATTAAGAGTATAGGCAAAGAGAAAGAAATGGGGGGAGGTGTCCTAAATTAAAGACCAGCACTGGTAGAGTTTTTAGTGGAATCTAGAACGAAGTTGCTATTAAGAAAGAGGAATTAGTACAGTATATAAAATATTGCACGATAATTATAAAAAAAAAATCAGAGGAGGTTAGGAAGGACTGGGAACAGAGATCAGATAAGCAATTCACAAAGAACAGTGGGAAAATATATGTATGTCTCCCAAACTTGCAACAAAATCTAGAAGATTTCTGATCTTTGCCTGGAAGTGCTTACATAGGTATTTTTATACCCCAAGCAGACTTCAAAGATTTATTTTCCTCAGGGAGACAGCAAATGATGGAGGTGTGATGGGGCAGGAAGAGTAACTTGGAACATATTTTCTGGGAGTGTAATGAGCTGGTAGACTTTACAGATTCCCTGCAGACTGCCCTGTCGGAAATGCTGGGTAAGCAAGTTGGAGTGGACTAGGGAAATAACTGTTTTGAGCCATGATATAAACTTGAAACTGCCTAGACACAGTAAGGCTATGCTGAGTCTAAGTATGGTGGCTGCCAAAAAAAGCAAATACTAGAAAATGGAAATCAAAGTCTAAACCAACTTTACTAGAAGTAGTGAAGACAGTAAAGTTAAAACAACTGGAACTGGGATCTTTAGAAAAGGGTAGGAGCAACTTGCATAGGAAAAAAAGTAATTGTGCGATCAATACATTCAGAGGAGGTGGGAATTGTGGGAACAATACATACAAGGAAGGAATGAGGTTTAAAAGGCGGCAGGACTTAAATCAGCTATGTAATGTATGACTGAAAAAAGACTGGGTAGATAAGTGATGTATAATGTTTGCAACTAGGAGTGTTTCAGAATGGTCTGTGATGTAAAAGGATTGCAACTAGGATTGTGTCGGTGTGGTTTGTTTTCATTTATATAAAGGTATGATAGCCTATATAGTAAGTGATGGTTTAACAAAGATGTTTCTTGTTTAAAAAAGGCAGGAATTTAATAATTTATGTAATGTTACTTAGATTATATGATATATAGCTATATATGTGAAGTAAAATGTTTATGTTAATACAGTTTGATTACTTTTATGTGAATGTAAGTTTACCTGCGTCACAAGTGACAATTCAATAAAGGTGTTTGGAAAAAAGATACATGCAAACGAGGAATGAGGTTTAAAAGAAGACAGGATTAGAATGAGCTATGTAATGGTTGACTAACAATGACGTGATATGTTAAAAGTGATGTATAATGTTTGCAGCTACAGTTGTGTCAGCATGGTTTGGGATGTATAATGTTTGCAACTGAGATTGTGTCGCCATGGTTTATTGTCATTTATATAAATCTAACAAGGCCCATGTCATACATGATAATTTAATAAAGATGTTTCTTGTTAAAAAAAAAAAATTAGGGATCGCCTGCCTAAGGCAGCCTGACGTCTGGCCAGTATAGCAAAGACTTAGGTTGCTTTAAGGTACGCCGTATGTCACACGTATGCTCCTCGTGTAGTGTAAGGCATAAAGGTGACATCTGGATGTACCATCCTCAGAACTGAAAGCCTCAGCAGGAACACCAGTCTAAGGAAAGCCAAGAGGTAACCAGTACATCCAGAAGAGAAATGGACCAGGGTGACGAAGACAGATAAGCAGAGATAGCTGATAAATGGGCCTTAACAGAAGCATAAGCCAACCTAGCACTGAGCAAATCACACAGATACAAAACCGAAGGAACATCCACAGAAAGTGGATTCAGATTACGAGAAAGACACCAAGCAGAAAACCTCTCCCAGTTTGATAAGTAGGATTTCCTAGTATTGGGTTTCCTGGCCTCCTACAGGACCCTAAGCATGTTCTCAGAAAAACAAGTGTCTATGTGGAATCAAAATCCTATCGCTCACAGTGTAAGTTGAAGAGTGTACAGGTTGGGATGGATGAGAGATCCTTTGTCTTGTGTGAGTAGGTCCACCCTTTGAGGAAAATTGTGATGACTGCCCTTGACTAAATGTAGAAGAAGAGGTAGCCAATGCTGTTTCGGTCAAAAGGGAGTTACCAATAAGATTTAGGGGGTGTCCTGTTGAATTCTGAACCTGACTTTTGGAATGAGGGGAGGGAAACAAAGAGACATCCCCTTCCAAGAAAAAGAGAGGGCATCCACTTTCCACACGAGAGGACCTGGAGCTCTGGCACAAAATAGAGGAAACATGTCTGTTTAGAGGAAAGGCAAAGAGATCTACTTGAGAAGTACCCCACTGGTGGACAATGCCCAGAAACACATCCATGTAAAGTATCCATTTGTGGGATTGAGTTAAGAACCTGCTGAGAGTATCTGCCACAATATTGCTGATCTCAGGGAATGTAAACTGCCTGGAGTGTCACTTGATACTGGACAGCAAGATCCCATACCAGAAGTGCCAACTGGCAAAGAGAAGATAAGATCTTGTTCCCCCCTGTTTGTTTACATACCACATCAGTGGGGTGTTGCCTGTAAGCACCTTGAGAGGTTCCAGGGAGAAAAGAGGATGAAAAGCCTGAAGAGGAAGCAGAAGGGCTCGCATCTCTGACACTGATGTGCTCCTTCTGTCGAACAGGAGACCAGATCTCCTACACATTTAAGGAGCCAAAAGCTGCTTACCATCCCACATCTGAAGCAACTGCGAACAGCTCCTGAGAGGGGAGAGATTGCTAAAAGGGAAGCCCTGGATTCAGAGAGAACTGCTGGTTCCTTCTTGAGGCAAGGTAGAAGAGGAAATACAAATTATAGAGAATGAACACGCTGAAGCCAAACTGACTTCATGAACTACTGAAACTTCCTCATGTGCAGTTTGGCTCGAGGGAGCATAGGGATGGTGGATCCCATGAAACCCAGAGCTCTCAAAAACTCCCTGGCTGTAATGGAAGCCAGAGGAAGAAGAGTTTGAAAGAAGGAAATGATGGTTAAGGCCTTGGGAGGAGACAGAGATGCCAGCAAAGGCAATGTCTGAATCCTGTAACTCAGAAAAACATGGTCTTGAGAAGGAATCAGAAAAGACTTTCTGAAGTTTACTGTGAAGCCCACGCACTGAAGAAGAGATGGCAAAATGAAGATTTTGCAACATGATCCATGGAAAGGATGCCTGAAACAGCAGGTCGTTCAAGTAGGGAAATACCTAGATCCCCTGAAGTCTGCAAAAAGAAATCAAAGGAGTGAGGCATTTGTTTAATACCCTTGCGGCAGCAGAAAGGTCAAATGGCAAAGCAGACAACAGAAAATGCCAGGAAGCAAAAAAGAAATGCAAAACCTTCCTGAAAGGGGGATGGGTTGGAATATGGAGGTAAGCATCCTTGAGATCCAGAGACACCATGTAAGCCTTTGGAAGCAAAAGTGGAAACAAAGTCTGAAGGGACAACATTCGAAAACTGGGTACCTTCAGAAAAGTGTTCACATGAGAGAGGCCTAGAATTAGTCTCAAAGTACCCTGCTTTCTGGGTACTAGAAACATCCTGGAGTAAACCCCACCTCCCTCTTTGGGACATGAGCACCTCTTGAACTGTACCTGGAGTCAAAAGGTCCCAAACACCTCTGGGAAAAAGGAGAGTTTTTTTCCGAGGGGAATCAGGAATACCCATAAAAAGTGGAAACGGATTTCCACACTATGAACATACCGCTTGCGAATAACGGGCAGAACACAGGATTCCTGAGAAATCTGTAGCCTAACAGGAAGGGAGATGGAGAGAGAGGAAGAGAAAGAGGAAAGTGTCTGAGAAGGATAGGATAGTCAAACAGTACCTGGTTTATCTGGAAAGGAAGACTTCTGAGGCTCTGAAGTCTGAGTAGCCTTAGCAGGAGGAGGAGGAGCACCTGCCACCCTTTTTGCCCTTAGGAGGAGGGCAAGACTGCCTGCAAACAAATGCTAGCCTATTGGGATAGTTTCTCTGAAATAGGAATAAGAGAAACAAACACATGCTTGATCTCCTGTAAAGCCTTATCCTGAAGGGACAAACAAAATCAGCAGCAGCTTCATCAAATGAGTATTTATTATCAAGAGGGGCATCCATCAAATTAGCCTTGATATTATGAGGCAAAGGTTGAAGCCGAAGCCAAGAATACCTCCTCATCAATGACCCAGAAGTAGCACCCCTAGATGAAGCATCAGCTGCATCATAACTTGATGGAATGACAAACCAACTGGGAAGAAGTCCTAAACAGAGAAAGAGTAGAAGTTTTACCTTCAGAGTCTGGAAGATCAGATATAACCTGACAAGCCTGGGATAGGACAGCCAATATGTACCTGGACATATGGATCTAATAATTAACAGCCCTAAAATCCAAGGTAGCTGAGGTGTAAACCTTCTTACCTAGCCTTTCCATGGCTCTGCTAACTTTATCAAAAGCAGTAACTTGGGCGAAGGAAGCAATTCAGAAGGCTTGTCAAAGGCTACAGACACCACTGAGGGATCAGCAGCAGGACACCTGTACAAAAATTTACAGTCCAAAGGCACCCTATAGAACCTATCAAGTTTCTTGGGAGCAGGTGGCTGAGAGTCTGGAGCTTTAGAAGCACTGGAAAACACATCCAACAAAGCAGCCAAAACAGGAGGAACAGCAGAAGGTTTAGGAGAGTCCATCTGCAGCAACTCATAGTACTTCTTATGAATTTTAGAGACCTAAGCACAGTCCCATTTAAAGAACTGCATCATCCTGGAAATTGTCCCCCAAAAGAAAAAACTTCAAAGAGAGTATGAGGACTGGTAGATTCCTCTTCCTGTGACCCATAGTCCAAAGGAGAAGAAATCTGAGAAGAGTAAGCAAGGGATTCCTCATCAGAATCCATCTCCTCTGCACAGGAATCCTGTTCCCCAAGTCTTCTAAACGGAGTAGAGGACCAAGGGGAGCTAGAACAGAAACACCCTGAGAAGGTCTCAGTGGCATCAAAGCACTAAGCAAACCTTGAGTGAAGGCCTGCTACTCACTCTGTGGATCCTTAGGGGCAGGAGAAACATGTTTAATGTTTTGTTTTCCCAGCACGGCATTCAATAATGGTAGATCGGACTTCTTCTCAGACAAAAATCTAAAGAACACCCCTAGGCCCTTGGAAATGATCAACTGTGGTTCCCTTAGAATGCCTGAAACTGATGTCTGCAAAGCCTCCTCAAACGTGCTTAAATCCAGATCCCTGATGGCCTCTACCCTGGTCGTGGTAGAAAAATCTGACAACAAAGCCGGGCAAACCTCTGGGCATTCACTTGCCTCTGGAAAAAAAGTCTGGCAGAGGCTGAACAGCAAAAGATTCTGGCCTAGGCTTCTTGGCCTTCTTCTTCCCCGATGGCTGTTGCTCGGGGTGGGAAGTGCCCTTCATCATATCTTTCACAAGAAGGTTAAGCCACTGATTCTCAAGATACAGTGCCAAAGAAGAAAGTCTACAACACAAAGTTTTAGGTACAAAAGCTTAACAGACAGAACAGGAAGCATGGTCGTGCAAGGCTCCAAGGCAAAAAAAGACACTGTTCGTGGTGTTCTTTATTGGGAATCTGTCTCGCACACTAGCATGTTCTCCTTCTTGGATGACAAGAAACCCACAAGCAACAAAAAGACATGTCAAAAAGGAACTGCAGCGAAGCACTTATCTGAAACAGCTCGGTAAAACCAGCAATGGAATGCAGGCGTTCAGACTGACAATCAGGAGGTAGCCCAGAAGTTCTGAGGATGGTATGTCCGGACATCACCTTTATGTCCTATGCTATGCAAGGCGCACACATGTGACACGCTGTGTACCTTAAAGCAACCTAAAACTATGGCATAATGTCAGGCTACCCTAGACAGGAGATACCTAATGTTATGAATACTGCAACAATGAAATGGAATGACATCTACTAGATCTAAGGATTTACACTTTGCTTGCAACTTAAATAAGCCATGTAGGATGGACAGGTATGAATCTCAGAGAATCCCTATTCTCTGAAACAGGCTTTGCAGCAATTTGAATCAGAGTCCTTCAAAAATCCTATTCGAGCGCATCCTGGACCAGTGAATGGGAAATCAGAATTTCATCCCTGGTCTGACATCTACGTCTCTGTTGGACAGAGGCAGTCACTAAATCATGCCTTAACTAAGACACACCCATACACTCCCTCCTTAAAATAACCTCCAAGGCAAAATAACTTGTGCGATATATTTGTGGGGTTGCACATCTAGCCTTATAAAGACCCCAGTGATTGTTAGCCTAGTATACACCTATGAACCTTACTGTTCTAAGTAGCATTTGTGCTGTTCCTGTCACTGCTGCTATTATCAGTATATGTAATACATTCTCTCCTCACCTTCCAGTATAAAATTATTCCTCCCGCCAATTAACTTCTTACTAGAGTCTGCTCTAGTCTGTTAGTACTTACTGCATTGACACAGTGTACCAAGCGGCTTTTGCTTATGGTGAGCAGTATTAAGTGCTTTAAAAATGGTCTGCTTAAAGGTGTAAATGCACAGGTGTCTTATGGTCCCAGTGATCATTTACCTAGTATGTTCTACATTTACCAACAACCCTCTTTGCTGTCCATATACTGATGTTATATGTGTGAGAAGCAACAATTTAATTAAACTGGAGGTGCACCTACATATGCTTAAGTGGGCAAGAAAACACTACCCACATCATCTATATACTGCTCTGGCAAACTTAGATAATTAAAATAATGAACTGAACTTACTCCCTGACCTTCCGCTATATCCACATCCAAGGAAACTGACCAAGGCTGCAAGTATACACCTTTAATGTCCTAAAAGCCTGCAATATATTCAAGATCTCAGTGATAAGTGATTCCATGGGGAGGCACAGAGACTCAACAATCGCTAGGGCTGGATAAAGGTATGAGAACAGTAACCTGCAAAATTTAGTGGCATCTCTAGGGCCCTTAAAACTCTCCACTGCCTCAAATAAGATTTTGGTCTTGTACAGGCCCGTAAGTGAGTGAATAACCTAAAACGCTCTACCCTTTGGGAGATGCAGACAAACATAACTGAGCATTCTTCTAATGTCTCCAACACAAGCAAGGCCCTAGTGCTAAGCAGTACCATCACAGAGAATGATGCCCAAGTACAAAGATAACGGATTACAATGGCAAGCAATGTGGTGATTCATGCGTTCCTTTGAGCTAGCACAGAAACACATGCCTGACAGACCCTCTTGCTTTCCTAGGGATGATGTTCATCTCTCCCACCATGAATTTCACATACTGGCTAAGAGACTGGCTGCCTCAAAAGTGCTTTTTCGGCATGGTTCAACTTATGGACATTCCAACATAATTAATTTAAAATCAGGATGATGTCAAGGTAGAAAGTACAGTTGTGTACACCTACCATAAATGTAGATGTTCGAGTGTCTTCACTGTTGCAGTCATGACTGTAGGGTTCTCCCCTGCCGGCAGGCAGCCCTCGGTCGGCCAGAATCCCAAAGTCTGGGTCCGGCGTCAGTTGTTCAACTCTGCTCCCTGATGTCAGAGCGCTAGGAGTATAAAGCTGACAACCGACGCCATCTTCTCCAGTTTTTCTTGCCCCAGATGTCAGGAGTCCCAAAATGAAAATGGTCCCAAAACCTTTGCAAATACACCTCAGAAGAATGGTGAAAAAAGGAACCACACAAAAGTAAAAATAAGAGGGGACAGGAGGGAGGGAAACCCAGACTGCAACAGTGAAGACACTCGAACATCTACATTTATGGAAGGTGTACACAACTGTACTATGTTCATCGTGTGTCATTGATGCAGTCATGACTGTAGGGTAGAATCCCAAAGCTGAAAGAAAGGGAGGTGGTCATAAAGAAGGAGGGGCGGCTAAAAGGCCCTGCAAGACTGCAGAGGCAAAGCCTGCCCTAGACTTAGAGTAGAGAGGCAAATTGTAGTGCTTAGAGAAAGTATGCACTGAACTCCAAGTTGCAGCTTCCAATATGTCCTTGGTAGGAACTCCCCTGAGGAAGGCTGCAGAAGTGGCAGCAGCTCTGGTGGAATGAGTCCGTATGGTCCCTGGGATTTGCTTTCCATGGTGTGAATAACAAAATCTGATTCCATGAGCAATCCATTTAGAAATGGTTTGTTTAGAAATGGCTTTACCTTGGGAACTGGAAGCATAAGAAACAAACAATTGTTCAGATTTTCTGATGTCCTTGGTTCTGTTCAGGTAAAAACATAGCTGTCGATGTACATCCAAGGAATGTAAGATCCTTTCCCCTTTATTTTGAGGAGTGGGGAAAAAGGTTGGCAAGTGGATAGTTTGATTTAAAGCCACTTTGGAAACCACCTTAGGCATAAAGGTCGGATTAGTCCTCAAAGATACCCTGTCTTGATGAAAAATAATATAAGGTTCCACCGCCATAAGAGCTTGTAACTCTGAAACTCTCCTGGCAGAGGTTAGTGCCAACAGGATAGCTGTCTTCCAAAATAAAAACTTGATGTAAGCAGAAGCAGCAGGCTCAAAAGGAAGCAAGGTTAGTTTTGCCAAAACATAATTGAGATCCCAAGCAGGAATAGGAGGAGATCTAGGAGGTCTTAAGTTCTTAGCTCCTCTGAGGAACTGTCTCATGAGCTGGTGGGAAAAGATGGGAGGCTCTGTATTATAATGAGCAGAAACAGCTGAAGCATGGATCTTAATGGAAGAGAAAGAGAGACCCTTATGTAAGAGATCCGTCAAGTAAAGTAGAATTAAAGTAATGTTAGGAAGAAGAGGATCAGAATCCTGAGCCTGCATCCAGGAACAAAATATTTTCCATTTTCCCGCATAAGATTTCCTAGTGCTAGGACGTCTAGCTTCCAAAATGACATCCATAACCTGCCTGGGTAGGAATGAAGAAATCAAAGGCCCTGGATTAACCAGGCCGCCAGGCTGAGAGTTCTGACATGAGAGTGTAGAACCTGACCCTGATGTTGGGACAGAAGGTTCGGAGACGGAGGTAAAATCCAAGGGGGCTCCAGGCATAGGTTTATTAGAATTGGATACCAAAACTGCCGAGGCCAATTTGGAGCCAACAAGATTATCATCTTGGGTTTGTCCTGTTTTATCTTCAATAAAACTCGTGGAAGAAGAGGTAGAGGCGGAAAGGAATAGCCCGAGAGGTTCCTCCAACTGAATGACAGGGCATCCACTTTCCAAGCCTCTCTGTGGAATGTCCTGGTGCAAACAATCTGCAGTTGATGATTTAGATGGGATGCAAAGAGATCTATGTGAAGACATCCCCATACTGCTGTTATCATCCTGAATATTTTGGTGTCCAACATCCACTCGTGTGGATCCGAAAGGTTTCTGCTCAAACTGTCTGCCAGTAAGTTTTGTTTTCCTGGTAGAAACTGAGCTTGAAGATCCAGATTGCAAGTTAGAGCTGTGTTCCATAAATCCATGGCTAGTCTGCAAAGGGGGTAGGAATGAGATCCTCCTTGCTTGTTTATGTACCACATAACTGTGGTGTTGTCTGTCCGTATTAGTAGTTGTCCTGGCTGTATGAGATTCCTGAAGGCCAATAGAGCTTTCTGAACGGCTAACATCTCCTTTAAGTTGATATGCAGGTGCTTCTGATCCATTGTCCAAAGGCCCTGCAGACAACTGCCCTGAAAATGGGCTCCCCAAGCATAATCTGAGGCGTCCGTGGTTAGAATCTGAGAGGCAGGAGGTAGACGGAAGGGCTTCCCTTTGTTTAGAGCACATGCCCTGGACCACCAAAGCAATTCCTTTTGAAGGCAAGGAAGGACAGGAATCATTATGTCCAAACTGTGGTAATGCTGAGACCATACACTTTTTAGGTACCAATGTATTTTCCTCATGTGTAGTCTTGCATATGGTACGAGAAGGATGCAGGAGGCCATGTAACCCAAAGCCTGCAGGAATTTCCTTGCAGATAGATGGGTCAGAGTTGCCAATGCCTTGAAAGTTGATGCCAGCTGTAATTGTTTTTCGGATGTCAGAAAAGCCATCTGGGTTGTAGAGTTTAGAAGAGCACCCAGAAAAGTTATCTCTTGTGATGGTGTCAAATTTGACTTTTTTACGTTTACAGAGAATCCCAGGAATTTGAGGAGGCTTTGTACAAAATGTAGATGCTGGAGTAAGACATCCTTGCTGTCTGCCTGAATTAGACAATCGTCCAGATAAGGGTATATTTGAATTCCCTTGAGTCTGCAGTAAGCTACTACTGGAGCCAGGCATTTGGTGAAGATCCTAGGCGCAGTAGATAATCCAAAGGGCAGCGCAGAGAATTGAAAGTGCCTCGATCCGGCTTTGAACCTGAGGTATTTTCTGCAATCCTGCCTGATGGGAATGTGTAAATATGCCTCCTTTAAAACCAAAGTCACCATCCATGCATCTTTCGACAGCATTGGAAGTAACTGCTGTAGAGTAAGCATCTTGAATTTTGGAATCTCTAGAAAGGTGTTCAAGACCGACAGATCCAGAATGGGTCTCCATGAATTTTGCTTTCTTGGGACTAGAAAGAGCCTTGAGTAAAACCCTTTTCCCATCTCTGAAAGAGGTACCAGTTCTATGGCATTCATAGCCAAAAGAGCTTCCACCTGGTTTAAGGCCTCCGTCCATTGATGTTTTGGAAGGTCTGGCCATCCGTTTGACCTTGGCAAAGTATGAAAATGGAATTTGTAACCTCTTAAAATCACATCCAAAACCCATTTGTCCTGGGTCATTTGAGTCCAATTTTGGTAAAAAAGAGAGTTTTCCTCCGAGAGGGGCTTCCAGGCAAGACGTTCCTGCAGCCCAACCGAGGGAGTCATTGAGTTTGTTTCCTTTGAGACTGCGGTCTGTCCTCTCCTCCCCTAGGGGTAGAAGCAGTCCACTGCCTTGGTCTATAAGCAGCCTGTGATTGAGGCCTCCCTCTGGAGCGTCTATATCTACCCCTTTGAGGCCTGTCTGAAGAGGGAAAGGACCAGTTTTTTGATGGCCAATTCCTGCTAAATCTAGGAGGCTGTACTTGTAAGAAATCTTTAACTGTTTGCATGGATTTCGCCTTATCCTCCATCTTTTTAATCACCTCTTCAGCTTTAGATCCAAACAAAACATTATGCTGAACAGGAGCATCCAATAATTTTCCCTTTACTTGTTCAGGTAAATTCTGTTCCTTTAGCCATGCATGTCTTCTAATGACTGTGCCAGAGGCCGCAGCCCTACAAGAAGCCTCCAAGGCATCAAATCCACAGTGTAAAACATGCTTCCCAACTTGTTCAGTGGCATGCAATAAGTCATGTAATTCCTTATCCTCTGCACAGGCAGAAATGGAAGTAAATTTTTGTTTTAAGACAGATAAGAGAAATTGCTGATATTTAAACATATGAAACTGACAGTTTAAAGCCCTAATGGACAAAGTAGCAGAAGGGTACACCTTTTTGCCCCATCTTTCCAAGGCTCGAGAATCCTTTTCAGTAGGAATAGGATTTTTGGCAGTAGCGGCCTTAACACCCTTAGGACCTTGAGAAATGGTTTCAGGGACAGCAGTAGGATTCTTGTATAAAAACTGATGGGAATCAGGAACCCTGTAGTACCTATCAGGCTTAACAGGAGCAGGAGGAAAAGAATCAGGGGTTAAATTAGCCTCCGAAAAGGCATCATCCACAATAGCCAAAACAGGAGGAATAGCCAGGGGTCTATGTTGGGGTAGAAGAAGAAAATCCCTCAGTCTTTTCTTGGATTCTGAATACTCCTGTCCCTCCCAGTGGAAATGTTCCCTCATTTCATGCAGAGTTTCCCCAAAAGAAAAATCCTCAGGAGGAGAAGCTGAAGAAATGGATTCTTCCGCATCAGAATCCTCATAAGGAGGGAAAGAATATTCCTGATCAGAAGAAGAAACTGAGGAAACAGAAGCCTGATCAGAGGAATCATAATAAACATCCTGCCTTGGCCTTTTGTCTGGAGGGGGATGAGAACCCCTAATCATTGTGAGTAAATCCTCCGCCATCTTGAGTAACTGTTTCTGTGACTTGGGAGCCGGTTCAGAAGAGGCTTGTGCTGAAGTCTTTGATTTAGAAGGAGTCTTTGCCTTTGCCTTTACTTGAAGTTGAGTAGGCCTGAAAACCCCTTCGGAAGCCGGTACCTGCACAGCGGCTCCAGACCCATCCGAAGGATCATTGTCCGAAGGTCCTGCAACAGAGATATTTAAAGTCCTGGTTGGCTCCTCATGAGAGTCCGTTTCGGCCGTCGGTTCTGAAATGGCCGACGACAGGGGCTGCAAAAGCGCCTCACTGACGATGGCCGAACCTGAAGCTGGCTCCACATGTGCGCTATCATCAGATTTGGACCTCGGAGGCCTGTCTTTATCCTTGCGACGCTTGTGAACTCCGGTAGATGGAACAGTGACCGACGACATTTTGTAGTTAAAGCGCCTACCGAAGTAATGAAAAGCAAAATCGTACCTTCGCTTGATTGTACGCTGACTGAATCTAGCACAAAACCGACAACTAGCTACGTCGTGGTCAGGGCCTAAGCAAGGAATACAGTAAGAATGAAAATCCTTATGAGGTATTTGCTTCCCACATGAAATACAATTATTAACTTTTTCTGACATCGGAGTGGAGCAAGAAAAAAGTTTCCCCAACGGGGTACTTAGCTTTGAGTGGGGAAGAAAGTCTTCTGACCGAAGTAAGTAGAAATATTCGTCAGGAGTCTACCGACCGGCACTTGCGAACTATCACCGCACGGCAAGAAAGACTGGAGAAGATGGCGTCGGTTGTCAGCTTTATACTCCTGGCGCTCTGACGTCAGGGAGCAGAGTTGAACAACCGATGCTGGACCCAGACTTTGGGATTCTGGCCGACCGAGAGCTGCCTGCCGGCAGGGGAGAACCCTACAGTCATGACTGCAACAGTGAAACACGATGAACATCTACTTTATGTTAGAAGTTTGAACAGCAAAACACCACAGCGAAAGGCCTTTTTGAATCTCAAATCCTTTGATATCTGGGCTGTTACTGAAACTTAATCCCAGTGTAGTAAGCCCTCCTTTTTTACTAGATTTCAGTACCTATCATTCAATCAAGCACACTGGGAACTGTGGAGTAGTTAGTATTTAGGTATTTATTATTTATAGCTTAGCCAGCTTTCCCCAAACCTGGCATGACACTAACATGACTCTCACGGAGGTCAAATTAACACTCAACAAGTGTGTCGCATAACTGTAAATTACAGGGCCCCTTTTCGTCTGCTACTGAGAATGATCTTTCAGATTGAAAAATAAAACAACTATTAAGCCAAATATTTTATTTATGGGGATTTTAGCCACCTTTCCATCAACAGACAATATATATAACTTTTTCCATTGACAGGGCGAACAAAGGTCTCTCATTAAATACATTTACAAAAAATACAACTGTTACATGGACATGTACCATTCTTGTGGGTGGTGTGCACTGTATGTCACATTTATACATTCAAATTCTTTGTAGCCTGTCTTTTACTTCAAATATTTTGCACAAGGCTAAATGTTTGAAATAAGGAATACACTAAATTGTTCATGTTACAGCCAACATAAGTAAAAATGTTTTACAAGATAGGAAATTCTTTAAGATGAATTTTGTTTAATTGAAAGCGTGTCGAAAGGTCTTTGAATAAATACATTTACAAATATATATATATATATATATATATATATATATATATATATATGTATGTATACACACACACACACACATAATTATTACATAGGTATGTATCATTCTTCTGTGTGATGTCATATATATATATATATATATATATATATATATATATATATATATATATATATATATATATATACAAGGGAGCCCGCAGGATTTTTTGCAGGGGGGTGCAAACCCAGAGCCCCACCCACATAGCTCTCCCCGCCCCCTGCCAACACAGCCCCGCCCAAGTCCACCCACCTCAAGCCCCGCCCACACATCCATTCAAGTGTCCCATTACTTGGCTATTTCTCCCCATTTGCCATAGACACTGTTCAAATCTCTGTGTACATACTGCTTTATGCTTTAGTTCTACAATGATTACAGGCAGTTGGATTTAATTTACAACTTTTATTTCAAACATTATAGCCCAAATACTGATAGACATTTGCTAAATCTAAACAAAGCAATAGTCTTGCAACGAAAACAGGCTTGGCATTAAAGCGTCTCTACTTTTAAAACTCACATTTAATGAAACAGCATTGAAACCCACATTCAAAGAAAATGCATCTGGCCAGTGGCAGGTTATTTACCTTTGAACTGTTTTCAAGCAATAGGCTCCTTGCACACTGTTAGGGCCATGCAAAAGTTATTAGATTTACCTGATTGTATTAATTATAATATATACTATATAACTGAATTATATCCCTTGTATTATACAGCAACACTTGTTTGAGTGTGTTTCAAATTTATAGTTTTGAACATTTTTTCCAGTAAGCAATGAAACAAAACATACAAACCATTAATGACAAACTGCCCAATTCAGAACATTTCAACCATAAAAGCCACTCATTACAATCCACCAATATCAGTCAATACACACAATCTCTGCCGAAGTAAAAGTAATCTGAAGAATTCCACATTAAATATATCTGAAACTAATGAAGAGGTTGTTTCTAGAAAACAACTGTATATTTCAGTGTTTCATCTACAAATTCAGTGCCTGCTGCCAAGGAATAAATTGCCTATGTTAAATTAAAAATGGTAAGCTGGTATATTGCAATAGAAAATGGATGGCAAGCAAAAACAGATTCATAGTTATTAGGCATCTCATCCAAAGGAGGAGATCCTCAGGACTGCAGCATACAAATGTACATGCTGTAGGAATAAAACCTCAAGCCTCTACATTAAGATGCAAGTATTCTACTTGTGGTGCTACTAACTACTATAGCTTTAAAACTTTATACCACAATAGAGATACCATTTGCTAAACAAAACAGCTGCACATTGTAAATAGACTTGGCATGAGCAGCAGTAAACTTTGCTTCCTTAAAACTCACAGTTCCTTGAAAATGCA
Organism: Protopterus annectens; assembly: GCF_019279795.1. Lineage (NCBI taxonomy): Eukaryota > Metazoa > Chordata > Ceratodontiformes > Protopteridae > Protopterus > Protopterus annectens. The sequence goes on along the minus strand of NC_056741.1, from coordinate 1,642,253,403 downwards.
TTTGAAAATAAATTCCACCTGCTAACTCTAACTTGGGCATTTCACTGTCTCTCTCTCTCACACAAACATACCACACCCCTCAAGGCCTCAACCTTAGTGCAAGAAATCTGGACAAAGTCTAAAATAAATAGGGACAGATTATAAATATGGCTCTCAAACTTAGAAAATTGCAAGAGTAACAGGATTTGTGTTAGTATGCATTTTTCTAAATGATATGACGTCTAAAACTGAAATGTCTCATTATTTAGCAACTTCAATCCTTTTTAGGAGGAATATGGGGCAAAAATCTGGACATTCTGCAAAAACCTGGACAGCTGAGGGGTATGTTACCTCCCTGTTACACACACACACACACACACACACACCAAATAATTCTGGTCAGGCTTGAATTAGTTCTGGGAAGGTTGCACTGAACGGCACCATGCTTGATCTGAAGTGGGTGAAACTCCGTAGCCAGTGATAATAACTGATCTGCAGCTCAGCAATGTGGAGCATTAATGCATTTTTTGCAGAGCATTGTTTCATCACTACCTATTGTGTTTGCACATAACCTGTAGTTATTTCAAACATTTGTCTTTTTTGATTACTACAAAGTACATTTACCCACCAGAGCTATTGTGTTTTGACTTCAGTGTGGAGCTTACCTAGTTGTTGCAGGGCTTGGCTTTTAAGTAAGGTAGCAATGCTTATTTACCATATACCATTAAAGTCACCCAACTACAAGTGTACTAACACACAGACACTGCTATAAGACACTGGTCTTCAATAAAATGTAATGAGCTTCTGAAAATACTGTAATCCTGTCCTTTTATTACAAATACTGTCATATGCATTTCAATACCCAAGGCTTATACATTATCTAGTTATGTAAATATTCTCTGCATGGCAACAACGAAAGGCTTTCAATGCTGGTAATTCTTTAACAGTATGCTTACTAAAGCTTACTTGCATCTTACAATCTCTGACAAGCTTACCTGATGTTCATTAAACCATGGCTACTTAAACAGAGCAACAGGGCACTGTGACAGCATGCAGTTCCTGAATAATAAGAAGCATAAATCAACAGTATAAAAATCTGATAGAAAACCAGTACATTCTGCAAAATCAAGGACAGATGAAAAGCCACGGTCAGATTTGTGATCTACCTTGATGGGGAATACTCTGGTTAGAAAGTTCAGACCTATTACACACTAAACAAGAAGGGCAAGGTACCAGTAGAGATAAGCACTTTTCAAAAGATACATAACAACCACTAAACGTATAATGCAGCTGAATGCACAAAGAAAAGGAGAATAAGCTTTGTTTTGCACAGACCATTACCTGGGACGGGTGATCTGGGAGGGTTGTTCATGTGCAAGTCCATCAACTCTTAATAAATAACACACGAAAACAAAGAAAAAAGAAAAGAAAACAAATCATTGTTCATTTAAAATAAACCTATAAATTACCTATCCCTTCTGGATACTTTATAAATGATTCCAGCATGAATACCTATGCCATCTAGTTCCTGTGTTGAGATCTTCATGCAATAAAATAGGGCCGTCAGCTGATGCAATCCATCCAAGTCACAGCTAAGTCAGCTAGGTCGATTGTAGACTAGGTATCTTTTGGAATGTACTTTCATGGCCCCTTAATGGAACCTATTTCCTCCAGCTAGATTTCTGTATGAAAGAAAGAGAACTGTTCTACTGTGTCACCCTAGATTACTTCATATTTTATATTAGCAGGTCATATTTGTTTGAACTTGGAACTGGATTATGAAGACGACTGATTTCACTGATTCTCTGTTCTGTCCTGCATTACCCTCATTCTCATCTCATCTTATCCTTGTCTCTTTCGTACAGGTGATTTCACAAGAGATCAGTTTGAGTTCAATGCTTCCTCAGCTAAAAAAGAAAAGACTGAAGATGCCTGTATAACTGCTCCAGCATAAGAGTGACTGGAGCTTAGCTTTTGCTTTGTGAAAAATTGTTATATTTCCCTGGGGTGTGGAAAGTAATTTGGGTTTTGTCTTTATTAAAAAAGGTGGCTGGATACTTAAGTTGCACTTCAAAAACCAGTTTGTTGCCCATGGCATAAAAAGGGTAACAGTTCTTTGCATTTCAGGTACATTTAAGTGCTATAGTCCAGAGCAAGACAAATCAGGTAACCCTTAGTCATGAGATTCTTTCAAAACTCTCTGAGAAGTCTAAGAATTGTATTAGGTTTGTTATTTCCTTTGAACTGGAAGACAGTCTCATGACTCCACTTCATTACAAAGGGACTGCATCTGTTCAACAATATGGCAAGTATTCTTTGATGAAATGAACCAGATCCTGTTCTGTGTTTTCTGATAGTCCAATAAACTGCATATAATTGCAGCAGGTACAGGTCTCTAGGTCTTCCACTTTCAACTCCATCATTGCTTGGGAATGCAGGACCTGTACATATTGGCAATGCTTTGATGTCAGTACACACTGCTCTGATATCTCCTCACACTGCTGGTGAAGCACCTCTTGTATTGTGGAGAGCTGTGATTCATGGATTGTTGTGACAGTCTGAATTTGCTAGATGTTGCCACCTCTCCTCAATAAGTTTGAAAGTGCTTCAGTTGAGCCCTCAAGGCACTCAGTTCAATTGTGCTATTGGATGGTTCAGATGCCATACTGGGGAGTAAGTCTTCCTATACAGAGATGCCATTCAGAACACAGGTTACAACAGAAGCCTAAACTAGGGACCAGCCACAAATTTAATCAGGCTGTGTAGAAGTGGGTGCTCATAGGATCAAAGCAATATAGTTGATGGACTCAGTGTTGCTGCTTAGTGCATTTCTGATGATACAAAATCCCTCTGCATGAGCTGATCACAATCACACTTCCTTCTCCATGCACATGCCCTCATATGTTCTGCCAAAACCTTGTGCCATCTTCAACATATAACCCGGGAATATTTTACCTCCATTTAATCCTACGTTAATAGCTGTGAGTTCCTACTAAATCCAAAAAAACAACAAAGCTACTCATATTCCTCCCCAGAACACAAAACCTGAATAGGGCTGTTACAGTCCTAAATAACATGAAAATAAAATGTTCTTGGACATAGAACTATTTGTCATTATAGACTGCAGTTTGAAATTTAACCTGCATAAATATAAGTCCATCAAAAGTCCCACCAAAAATTCAGAATACTCAAAACAGTCCATCACAGACAACTAAAAAAAAAAAAACCAGCATCTACTGTTTGCTTACGATCCCTCCTTTTTCTCTCTCCAATCTTGACAAATCTATAGACCACACACATCTAAACTGGAACAATCCTACAATGAAGTGTTAGGTTTGCAAGAGGTCTGCCTTATAGGTCACACCACTGGATTAACCTAAAGCAACTAAACTGGATTGAAAAGCCATATTACCTCACCTTCAGTAAGATAATCATGTCCCACTAAATACTACACAATACACAAAAGTGTCTAACCTGACAGGAATCAAACAATATTATGAGCAATCAAGACGATTATGTTCACTTGCCAAACTTCGTAATGTTCACAAGCCCAATAATTCAGTAGGAGATGACCTATACTCAAATTGCATCAATAAAACATGGAACTCAATCCCACTCTGATTGAGGTTAACTAATTACTCCCTCACCTTCGAAGCTGACCTTACAAACCTTTTCCTTAACCTGTCTCTTGTATTCCACATTTTTCTACCCTTAATTACTTCTCTATCTTTGACACTTAGCTCCTTCTCAGTTCATCTGTAGCACTAGCAGGAAATAACACAAATATAATACTATCTGTTCCTCTATCATTATTTTTGTAAGTACAGCATGTAATCACAACTAAATATACTACTTCCTCTGTGCTTACTCTACTATACACTCACAAACCTACCTAACCACATGTAATACTGCCATCTAATCAATTCAACTTTCATTTTTAATCTCTCTCCACCTCAACAGTTCTTGACATATCTATCACTATGATTCTTCAACAATTATTTTTGTGTTTATTTATAAATATTCAACAGCTTGTTTCTATTTACTGTAGTTTTGTACATATATAAATTACCATAGTATTTCTGTTATATTTGTGGAATCTCTGAGCTCCCTGCTGAAAAGGGCTAAACAAATGTTGATAGATAACTGAATAAGTAAATAAGTAAATAAATAAATGACTAACATTAATGCTATAAGAATTTGCTACCTTACTAAATTTCAATTGGTTAGGCATATTCTGTAGTTATGCCTTGTTACCTACCATCCTAAACTCAAAGTATGTGTGTGGATTATATTTGGAAAGGTAAATCTTCCAGTGTAGCATGCAAAGGCCTGCCTATAGAACCCAATTAGTTACCAATATCTGTATACAATCAACCTGATGTCAATCCCGTTCTGAAAAACAGCCCCAAACCACTAAACTCAACCAGACATGAAGCACCTGGTCTGCCCAAACAGTGATAAATGTGCCCGTGAAAACAAAAACTACACACACACACACACACACACACACACACACACACACACACACACACACACACACACACACACACACACACAGACACACACAGACACACACAGACACGCGCGCGTGCGCACGCACACACTGTCCCATCTTCCATCCAACTACTCACTCTGAAAATGTCCCATCTTCCATCCATTTCAGTTTCCTCACGCTCCTAAGTATCCATCCATCGCGCTTGTGAACCCGAAACCATCTGTGTCCCGCCCATCTTCACTGAAGTCCGCTCAGTTCCCCGCCATAACCCGAAAACGTCCGTGTTAGTTCCCTCGCAAACTTGAAATGCACTGCGCGATGAGCGATGATGTCAGCACACCCGCGACTGGACTGACTTCTTAAAGAAGAACGCGCCCAAAAAAAAAAAAAAACTTTTTTTAAGCTAGTCAGCCGATTCCAGGGGGGTGCAAGTGCACCCCCTTGCACCTGCCTGCGGGCACCCTTGTATATATATATTCTGTTAATTACCATAACCTTTTATATTGTCTTGTCTTTAACACTGGTTTAACACTTTACAAGTACATTTAGACCAGGAAATTTATCAGCATGAAGTCGACAAATCCATCAGTTTTAACTTGTATACAAAAATCTAGTTGCTACAATTAGGAAAGGAATGCCGTTTGACTGTATGCACTATTTGAGCTACAGCAAGGAGGAGAAGATGGCAAGAGTCAAGTAGGATAAGCTGATTCTTCCAGTAGTACAGGGCGGATTGGGATTACCCAGTTTGAAGGGGTATTTAAGAGCTACACAGTTAAGGCTCCTATACATAGCACAATGAGGAAAACTATAATTCAAACTGGAAAGGGATGACGTTGAATCGGGGGAAGCGCAAGAAACAAGGAGAGCCTGGAATTTTGGCTGCAGGCCTTTAAAGAGAATAAGAATAACCATCAGAATATTATATCCATAAAGAAGAAGAAAGTATTCTAAGCACTACACCATCACGAGTATGGAGGGAGGAGACTGTGCCGATAGGGGATGACTGCAATTAGAGATATAGACAATAGGCAAGAGTGGTCTGGAATTTACTGGAGAAAACTGGCCAAGGAACCAAGGTACTGGGAGCAAATAACTAGAGGAGGAAAGATGACAGAATGGGAAGAGGCCAAGAATTTATTTTGACTGCAGGTTAGAGATTGCCTTCCCCATCAAGGATTGATATCAGAGTATAGGCAAAGAGAAATAAGTAGGGGGGTCCTAAATGAAATACCAACACTGGTAGAGTTTTTAGTAGAATCTAGAAGAGAAACCACCATTTAAACAGGAATAATTAATACAGTGTATAAAATATTGCATGATAACTACAAAAATCAATCAGAGGTTAGAAAGGATTGGGAAGAGAGACTAGGTAAGCAACTCAGAAAGAAACATTGAGAGGATATATGTGTCTCCCAAATATGCAACAAAATATAAAAGATGTAGGAATTTTGCTTGAAAATGTTCACATAGACATTTTTATACTCCAAGAAGACTCCACAAAATTTTTCCTCAGGTAGACAGTAAATGCTGGAGGTGTGATGGGGAAAAAAGAGGTAACTGGGAACATATTTTCTGGCAGTGCAGTGAGTTGGCGGACTTTAAGGATTCCCTGCGGGATGCACTGTCGGAGATGCTAGGTGGGCAGATCGGTGTGATGAGGGAGATGATTCTTCTGAGCTATGACACAGAATCAGAATTGCCTAGACATGGTAAGGCCTTGGTGTCTCTAATTCTGGTGGCTGCCAAAATAGCAGTTACTAGAAAATGGAAATCAAAATCTAAACCAACTATTTTAGAAGTAGTGAATATAGTAACAAAGACAAAACAACTGGAATTGAGAAAGTACAGTTTTGTACCTACCATAAATGTAGATGTTCGAGTGCTAATACAGCTGCAGTCATAACAGATGGGTTCTCCTGCCGTCAGGCGGGTCCTTGGTCGGCCGAATTCCAAAGTCTAGGTCTGGCGTCGGTTGTCATTGCTTCTTCCCTGACGTCAGTGCGACAGGGGTATTAAAAGAACCAGCCGACGCCATTTTCTTCAGTCTTTCTTGCCCCAGATGTCAGGTGCCCCCAGAAGGAAGGCAATACATAAAATAATGTAATAATGCAATGCAATATAATCAAAAAACAGTAGTTGCAAGCAAATACACCATAAAAGAATACCCCTAGAGGGGAAGGAGGGAGGGAAACCTGGACTGCAGCTGTATTAGCACTCGAACATCTACATTTATGGTAGGTACAAAACTGTACTATGTTCATCGTGCATACAGCTGCAGTCATAACAGATGAGTAGAATCCCAAAGCTAAGAAAGGGGTGGTAAGCACTAGGTGGAGCTAAGAGGAGCCAAAATGCCCTGCAAGACTGCAGTGGCAAAGCCTGCTCTAGACTTGGAGTATAATGGTAGGTTGTAGTGCTTAGAGAAGGTATGCACAGAACTCCAAGTGGCTGCTTCTAAAATATCTTTGGTAGGAACTCCTCTGAGGAAGGCTGCAGAGGTGGCTGTGGCCATGGTGGAATGAGTTCTAATGCCTGTAGGTACAGTTTTGCCATGAAAGGAATAGCAAAAGCGTATGCAGTGGGCTATCCATTTTGAGATTGTCTGTTTGGATATTGACTTTCCTTGAGCTCCTACCGCATAGGCCACAAAAAGCTGTTCTGATTTTCTGAAAGGCTTTGTTCTGTCCAAATAATAACGCAGTTGTCTGTGGACGTCCAAGGAATGCAGCAATCTCTCCCCTTTGTTTTGAGGATTAGGATAAAAAGTAGGTAAATGTATGGCCTGATTTAAGGCTACCCTGGATACCACTTTAGGCATAAAGGACAGGTTGGTACGTAATGAAACTCTGTCCTGATGGAAGATGATGAAAGGCTGGACAGCCATAAGAGCCTGTAGTTCTGAAACTCTACGAGCTGAAGTGATAGCCAGAAGGAAAGCTGTTTTCCAGGACAAATATTGTAAATCTGAAGAGGCAGCTGGTTCAAAAGGGGGCAAAGTCAGTTTTTCCAGAATGAAATTAAGATCCCAAGCAGGTATTGGTTGTTTTCTTGGAGGTCTTAAATTCTTAGCCCCTCTGAGAAACTGTCTTAATAGAGGGTGAGAGAATAAAGGTGGATCAGTGTTGTATTCTGCAGAAATGGCTGAGGCATGGATTTTGATGGAGGAGAACGAAAGTCCACTGCTTAGCAGTTTGGCCAAATATTGTAGTATTTGAGGTAAATTCAGTTTTCCAGGGCACTGGCCCTTTTTCTCATTCCAAACACAAAAACGTTTCCACTTTGCAGAGTAAGCTTTTCTAGTTGATGGCCTTCTGGCCTCCAAAATGACATCCTGCACCTCCTTGGAGAGAAGGGCCTGCTGTGATGCTAAGGAATCTTCCATGCGGCTAGACTTGAGTGTCTTCAGCTGACTGTGAAGAGTTTTGAAGCTGTGCTGAGTCAGAAGAAGAGGCATTAGAGGCAGGGTCCATGGTGGGGAATGCATCAGGCTCCTCAGGAGTGGGTACCAGTGTTGCCTTGGCCAGTCCGGAGCAATGAGGATCATCTTTGGTCTATCTGCTCTGGTCTTCAATAGGACTTTGGGCAGCAGAGGAAGAGGTGGGAAGGCATAAACTGTCATTGATGTCCAACTGAAAGAGAGAGCGTCCACTCTCCAGGCCTTTGGATGGAAGATCCTTGTGCAGAATTTTGTCAATTGATGATTTTTGTGGGAGGCAGAGAGATCTATGTCTGGCCTTCCCCATTCTTGGATTATTTCTGTAAAAACCTTTGGATGCAACTTCCATTCGTGTGGATCTGTCATATTCCTGCTTAGATTGTCTGCCAGCGTGTTTTCCTTGACTGGCAAGTACTGTGCTTGTAGTTCCATTTGTAAGTCCATGGCCATGTTCCAAAGTGACATGGCCAGTCTGCATAGGGGATAAGAATGTGTTCCTCCCTGCTTGTTTATGTACCACATAACTGTGGTGTTGTCTGTTCTTATCAATAGCTGACCTGGTTGTAGAAGGTCCTTGAAGGCTGTAATAGCATTTATCACTGCTAGCATTTCTTTTTGATTGATGTGAAGGTGCTTTTCTTTTTGGGTCCATTTGCCCTGAATGCACTGGTCTGTCATGTGCGCCTCCGAGGCGTCTGTTGTGATGACTTGATTTGCTTGAGGCTTGCTGAATGGAAGACCTGTGTTTGGCATGCTTGGGCCTACCACAGAAATTCCTTTTGCAGACATGGAATTAGTGGTATTATTGTTTCCAAACTGTGGCTGTGTTGAGACCATATGTTTTTAGGTACCATTGTAGTTTTCTCATATGCAGCTTTGCACATGGGATTAGTAAGATGCAAGATGCCATGAATCCCAGAGCCTGCAGGATTTTCCTTGCAGTCAGCCTGGTGCAATTTGCCAGTGTTCTGAAATATTGAATTAGTTGCCCCTGCTTCTCTGGCGTGAGGTAGGCCATCTGGGTGTTTGTGTCCAAATTGGCACCCAGGAAAATTATCTTCCGAGAGGGTATTAGTCTTGATTTCTCTTTGTTGACTGTGTATCCTAGAGAGTTTAATAACATTATTACATAAGCCAGATGTTTCAGAAGAATGTGCTTGCTGTCCACTTGGAAAAGGCAGTCGTCCAAATAAGGGTATATTTGTATCCCTTGAAGTCTGCAGTAGGCAATTACTGATGCCAGGTATACCTCTCAACCTGGAAACATCAAAAATCTGGACAAGGCCCATGAAAAATAGGTACAAATCTGTACACTGATTAACATCTAATTTGCATAGATATTTACGTAACCCCACCCACTCCAATGGAATTGTGGGACACAACTTTCAAACGCAAACTGAAGGACAACCAAAATATGGCACCAGAGTCCTGCAGCCATTCCAATGTCCCATTACCTGGCTATTTCGCCCCATTTTCCATAAACTCTAATGTGTGCATACTGCTTTACTAATACAGTGATTATTTGGATTTTATTTTTACATTTTACAGCCCAATGCATAAATAGACATCTGCTAAACAAAACAACATTGTCTCACAACGAAAATAGACTTGGCATTAAAACGTCTCAGCCCTTAAAACTCACATTCATTGAAACAGCATTGAAACCCACACAAAATTCAAAGAAAATGCATTTGGTCAGTGGTGGATACTGTTTTCAAATCACTGGCCCCTTTCACACAAAACAAGAAACATACATGTTTTCTTTGATACACCTTCCTGACATTAAATTATATTCCTTGTATAATACAGCACACTTGTTGGACTATAGGGCTTTTGCTTAGGCCAGGGATGTCCATTCCATGTCCCATCAAATGAATAAGTCAACTGGGTATAGCCAATGGTGCCATAAGGCAGGGACATATAGAAGTGGGGAAGGGGGAAGTGATTTTAAGCCTGAGTGTAATTTGTAGTCATGCTGCTCTGAAGTACAATCTTAGATAGGGTGACTTACACCTCTCCAATTTAATACACTTCATATTCATGTACAAAATGCATAGCCCCAGAACACAAAACAGAATTTGCACGATTGAGAATCACCCAGTTAAGTAGTTTGTACAACTTCATCACATTAAATAAAATTGACATGACTGAAAATCACCCAGTTAAGTTCATTGTACACCTGCTCACCTGAACACCCTGCTGTACTGCACAACTAAATACAACACAAGCACCTTCAAAAAAACGAAAAGGCACACCACCCTCACACACACACCCTACTACTACATTCAACTTATCCTTTCCATTTGACCAGACCTGAAACAACTAGGAGGAACGAGCCTTCTAAATATAGCCAGAGCTTCTAAATAAAATAAATCCTTGCCGGGTTTACAGGCGAGCATTCTAAATCTGTTCCACACAGCCAGAGCTTCTAAAACATTCAGCTAACAGCCAGGCAAGCTTCTAAATAAAATAAATCCTTCAGCCAGGAGGAGCGAGCCTTCTAAATACAGCAGCCAGAGCTTCTAAATAACATAAATCCTTGCAAGGCGACAGGCGAGCCTTCTAAGTCACCCATTGTACAACTGCTCACCTGAACACCCTGCTGAACTGCACAACTAAATAACACAGGCACCTTCAACAAAATGAAAAGGCACACACCACCCTCACACACACACACCCTACTACTACATTTAACTTATCTTTTCCATTTGACCAGAACTGAAACAGCCAAGAGGAACGAGCCTTCTAAATATAGCCAGAGCTTCTAAATAAAATAAATCATTGCCGGGACAGGCAGCATTCTAAACTGCTCCACACAGCCAGAGCTTCTAAAACATTCAGCTAACAGCCAGGCAAGCTTCTAAATAAAATAAATCATTCAGCCAGGAGGAGCGAGCCTTCTAAATACAGCAGCCAGAGCTTCTAAATAACATAAATCCTTAGGTTTACAGGCATCAGGCGAGCCTTCTAAATCACCCAGTTAAGTTCATTGTACAGCTGCTCACCTGAACACCCTGCTGTACTCCACAACTAAATAACACAGGCACCATCAACAAAATGAAAAGGCACACACCACCCTCACACACACACATACCCTACTAATACATTCAACTTACTTCTTTCAGTTCAGATAAATCCTTTCCATTTGACCAGACCTGAAACAGCCAGGAGGAACGAGCCTTCGAAATACAGCCAAAGCTTCTAAATAATATAAATCCTTATGGGTTTACAGGTGCGAAGCGTTCAAACTGCTCCCGGTTCCCGCCACAAAGCATTTGAACCACATCTGTAAACCCGGAAATACATGTCCCGAGCTCATTTCCGACAGGCTGGTGGTAGCCTGATGAGTTGACGTCATCGCATATGCGACGCCAGCTAAACCGCCAAAATGAAAAAAGTGCAAAAAATAAAGAAATAAAATCGGAAATGAAGGGGTGCCACTCGGGAATCGTGGCACCCCATTATTTGGACCCCAAAACTCGGTAAAACACGAGTAATTCGGGACAGTTGGGAGGTCTGATGCCAGGCATTTCGTGAATACTCTGGGCGCAGAAGATAAACCAAAGGGCAATGCAGAGAATTGATAATGTACTGAACCTGCAAGAAATCTGAGGTATCTTCTGCAATTTTGTCTGATTGGGACATGCAGGTATGCCTCCTTGAGGTCCAATGTTACCAGCCAGGACTCCTTACCCAGCATGGGAAGAAGTTGATGTAGAGTGAGCATCGTGAATTTTGGTACGAGTAAGAATGTGTTTAGGATGGAAAGATCCAAAATAGGTCTCCAATCTTTGCCCTTCCTTTCACCAGAAATAGCCTGGAATAAAAACCTTGACCTACTTCGTGTGTAGGTACCTCTTGAATAGCTTTCATGTTTATAAGAGCTGAAATTTGCTTTTGTGCTTCTGCCCTTTGATTGTGTGGCAGGTTTGGCATGACTTTCATTTTTGGAAGGGTATGAAAATGGAATTTGTAGCCTCTTTTATAATGTTCAGGATCCATTTGTCCTTTGTGACAATATGCCAGCTTTTTGAGAATAGTGCCAGCTTTCCTCCTAAGGGTGCTACCATTTGAGACCTGGTTGGCATGCAAAGGGGAAAGTCATTGGTTTTGCTTTCTGAAAGATTGCGAGTTGTCCTCACCACCTCTTTGTGTAGGAGCTTGCCATTGTCTACCTCTGTACGAGCCTTGTGTTTGTCCTCTGCCCCTCGGGCGCCTGTATCTGCCTCTTTGGGGTCTGTCTGTGGCAGGAAAGGACCAGTTTTTGGAAGGCCAATTTCTACTAAAACGTGGGGGTTGAATCTGTAGAAATTCTTTCACAGTTTGCATTGATTTAGCCTTTTCCTCCATCTTCCGTAATACTTCCTCAGCATTTGCCCCAAATAGTACATCCTTTTGAAGAGGGGCGTCTAGTAATTTAGCTTTGACATGATCAGGCAAGGCTTATTCCTTGAGCCAGGCATGCCTACGTATGACTGAGCCTGTAACAGCAGCTCTACATGAGGCCTCTAGAGCATCAAAACCACATTGTAAGGTATGTTTACCCACTTGTTCTGCAATATGCATCAAATCCTGCAACTCCTTCATGTCTGGTTGTTCAGGTTGTGACATTTTACTTTTCAATTGAGATAAAAGAAACTGTTGGTATTTTAGCATATGAAACTGACAGTTTAAGGCCCTCATGGATAAGGTAGCCGAGGTATATACCTTTTTTCCCCACCTTTCTAAGGATCTGGAATCTCTCTCGGAAGGCAATGGGTTTTTGGCAATGGAGGCCTTAACTCCCTTGGGCCCCTGTGAGATGGTTTCTAGGTCAGCAGCATGGCTTTTGTATAGAAATTGGTGTGATTCAGGAACCCTGTAATACCTGTCAGGCTTAATTGGAGCTGGAGGGAGAGAGTCCGAGTTAAGGCAGGCCTCCGAGTAAACATCATCTAGGATGTCCAGGACAGGAGGTATAGCCAGAGGCCTGTGCTGGGGTAACAAAAGAAATTCCCTGAGCCTTTTCTTGGAATCTGAATAATCCTGGCCTTCCCAGTGGAAGTGTTCCCTTAAGGTATGCAGAGTTTCACCAAATGAGTAATCCTCAGGGGGGGATACAGAAGGAATAGATTCCTCTGCATCAGAGTCTTCAAAAGGAGAGTAAGACTGTTCCTGATAATCCGAGTGCTCTGAAATAATGCAGCCCTGATCAGAGGAGGGGGAATCTTCCTCCACTCTGGGTCTTTTGTCCGGAGGTGGCTGAGAACCTCTGATTAGAGTAATTAAATCCTCAGCCATTTTAAGCATCTGTTTCTTAGGCATGGGGCCTGGAGATGGGCCCTGTGTAGCTGGTCTCTTAGGGTGCATGGTAGCTTTAGACTTGGTGAAAGCCTTGATGGAGAAAGAAGAGGAAGGTCTGAAGACACCTTGAGTGGAGGTGGACCTGTCCACATTCTGTGTTTCAATGCAAAGCGTGGCTTCGGTATCTGTAGTCAGGGTGTGGGCCGAGGAGCCTGCGACCTCGGGTACAGGAGACACCGCCAAAGATGTGTCGTCGGTAATCAGGGGCTGCGCGTAGGCACCTCGCTGAGAACCGGACCACGTGTAGTCGGCTTTGGCGTGGTGTCGGTAGAGGCCGTGGATCTCGAGTGTCGGTCCTTGTCTTTGCGTTTTTTAGACAAAACTGGAGTCGGGGAATCCGACGACATAGTATAGTTAAATGCTTTCCCAAAATAATGCTGGGCGAACTCCGCCCGATGCTTAATAGTGCGTTTGTTGAATGTAGCACAAAAGTGACAGACCGAGACGTCGTGGTCTAGGCCTAAACAAGGTATACAGAGGGAACAGAAATCCTTATGCGGTATTTGCTTCCCACAAGAAATACAATTATTAACTTTGTCTGACATTGGTCTGAGGCAAGAAAAAGTTTCCCCAACGGGGTACTTAGCTTTTAAGAAGACTTCGGTTCCAAATTTTTTGTAATCTCAGGAGCTGGCCGACCGCCACTTGAGAACTGCTTTTGCTTCGGGCACCGCGCGGCAAGAAAGACTGAGGAAAATCGCGTTGGCTGGTTCTTTTATACCCCTGTCGCACTGACGTCAGGGAAGAAGCGACGACAACCAACGCCGGACCTAGACTTTGGAATTCGGCCGACCGAGGACCCGCCTGACAGCAGGATAACCCATCTGTTATGACTGCAGCTGTATGCGCGATGAACATCTTTAGAAAAAGATAGGAACAAACTACAAAGGAAAAAAATTGGAATTGTGGGAACAATACATACAGGAGGTGAATGAGGTTTAGAAGAAGACAGGACTTAAATGAGCTACAGTGCAATGGAAATGTATTTGCCCCCTTCTTGGTTTATTTGTTTGCATGTTTGTTACACTTAAATGTTTCACATCATCAAACAAATATAAATTTTAGACAAAGATAACCCAAATAAACACAAAATGCAGTTTTTAAGTGATGATTTTATTTATTAAGGAAACAAAAAACTATCCAAACCTACATGGCCCTAAGTGAAAAAGTAATTGCCCCCTAAACTTAATAACTGGTTGTGCCACCCTTAGCAGCAACAACTGCAATCAAACATTTGCGATAACTGGTTATGAGTCTTTCACATCGCTGTTGAGGAATTTTGGCCCACTCTCCTTTGCAGAATTGTTTTAATTCAGCCATATTGGAGGGTTTCCGAGCATGAACCACCTTTTTAAGGTCATATCACACATCTCAATTGGATTCAAGTCCCGACTTTGACTAGGCCACTCCAAAACCATCATTGTGTTGTTTTTTTAAGCTATTCAGAGGTGGACTTGCTGGTGTGTTTTGGATCATTGTCCTGCTGTAGAACCCAAATGCGCTTCGGCTTGCGGTCACCAACTGATGCCCATTCTCCTTCAGGATATTTTGGCAGAGAGCAGAATTCATGGTTCCATCAATCACACCAAGTCATCCAGGTCCAGAAGCTGCAAAGCAGCCCCAGACCATCACACTACCACCACCATTTGTTTGACTGTTGGCATGATGTACTTTTTCTGAAATGTTACGTTACTTTTACGCCAAATGTAATGGGATGCACACCTCCCAAAAAGTTCAACTTTTGTTTCGTCATTCCACAGAATATTTTCCCAAAAGTCTTGAGGATCATGAATATGTTTTTTAGCAGAAGTGAGATGAGCCTTTATGATCTTTTTGGTCAGCAGTGGTTTTCACCTTGGAACTCTGCCATGCATGCCATTTTTGCCCAGTCTCTTTCTTATGGTTAAATCATGAACACTGACCTTAACTGAGGCAAGTGAGGACTGTAGTTCTCTAGATGTTGTTCTGAGTTCTTTTGGCTTGTCTGAAAGGGAAAGCATCACAGTTTCAATGTGTTTACTACTGTGTTAAGACACCCCTTGCCCAAGAAGACTTGTACCTAGTATCCCACAGGTGACAGAACAGGTATGTATTTAATAAGCTTTCACTGACATACAACTGCATAGCTAAAGAAAGAATGCACATCCCAGAACAGAATTCCATACATTTACACCAGTGGTTTGGCCCAAAGTTTTACTGCTGACGGATGTCCATTAGCTCTGATTTTAGCTCACCAACATTACCCTTTAAAAAAAAACAAAGTCTGTAATGACACAAAAATATGCGGTCCCTCAGACTGCAGCACATTAGGCTGCTCAATGGATTTTCTGCCAGTTTCTGCGAGAGGCACTCAACTCTATTTTGTAGATCTGGGACTCTGAACTGCACAGTTTAAATATCAGACTTGGGAGGAGGGAGAAGAAACACATACACACACGTGCATGCAAGCACAGACAAACACACAGACAAACAAACACAAACACACACACAAACACACACACACACACACGCATCTTCTCAATCCATTAAATACACTGATTTTATTACACACACATCAAAATTACTTGAACCATTTTGAATCATATTACGATCTTCTTCTGTGGAACTAGTATACAACAGAATGAAAAAAGAGAACAGCTCCTCCAGTACAAGGAAGGGACCAGCAGGCTAAGGCTTAAACCGTTAACAATATATAATCCAGAATTTGAAAAAATCCACATAGTGAAAGGGGACTGCTAACCAATGTTCAGTAAGGTTTCACAATTTTGAAATTTGTACTTTCACTTATTCCCATTACTCTTGTTAAAACAACCAGCTAACCGACAGAGTTGTTGTTTGCCTTTTTGGCTTTTCCAGGTTAGGGGTCGCCACAACGGAACTCCGGTCCGCTAATGACTGGCAATAAATTTTTTTATGGTGCCGAGTTGCCAGCCCAACACCCAACCTTCAGCAAAGGCACGCCCATTCACGCATGTCTTTCGGAGGCCACTCGACTGCGGGGAGGACATGCAGACTCCACACAGAAGGCACTCCAGCCATGAATCAAACAGGAGAACCTCTTGCGGTGAGGCAACGTTACCACTGTACGACCGCGGCGTCAACCAGCTAGCCTACAGAGTCTGAATATAAAATTTACACACAGTTCAGAGTGGCGGTAAAATCTGCAATGATCTACATATTATGGAAAACATGAAATAATCTACATTTGTGTCAGCATTATTTCATTATTACTATGCAAAACCGAGATTCTATGGTACAAGGGTTGAAAAGTACCATATGTATTTAGTTAGCCTTACCATGACACACAGCACTGCTTTCAAAAAAAATTTATCAAGCACAGGTGGATTATTTTCTACTCTGGAAAGGACCCACAAAAAACACTCTCGATGTGTCTAGGATACTCACAAGTCACCGTATAGTTAACTGCCATTCTGTAGGAGAATGCACCATTAAATGACAGCATCCTAGAAATGAAATCTATTTCTGCTGCTTAGATATATATATATATATATATATACACACACACACACATACACACACACACACCTAATTCATGTTTGAAGATTTGGCCTTCTTAGTTATGGATAGAGTTCACGACAGGGTGCCACCACTCACTCAACTGTGCTGCTCTTCCAGAAGGTATCAATGCCCATGCACAGAATGATGGCAATACCTGGAGGGGTATGATTTGGAGGGAAAGACTGCCTGATCCAAACCTGAATGATACATTTTTGTTAGACCTCTGTACCAGTAGCCATGGACTGTACACAGCAAATCACCATGTTCAAACATAAGGATATTTATAAATGTAGTCTGCAAGGCAGAAGACAAGCACATTTATCCCAGCAATTGTGGAATATCGACAGGCAGGTGTGAGATTCAAGCTGATGAATCTAGCTATATTCATAATACTTTTCCTGGAGGATCAAAGATGTTTTTGGATGCAGAACAGGCTAAGCAGGAAATAAAGTTTATCCAACAAAAAGTAAGGCAGGAAGCAGAAGGGGATTCTGCTTCTCATACTTCTGACAATAAAAGTCAGAGAGATTCTGCCAGTGAAACCTTTTCCACTGTTCCAAAGGAAAATGTTGGAAACACAAAAAGGCACAGGAGTTAACTAGAAGAAAGAGGAGTACCTTGGACTTGAAATAGAGTTGTGTTGGTAGATAAAAGATGATCAATACAAAGACCAGCAACACTGAAATTAGTTAATACATGGTAGACAATGAAGCATCAATATGGCTTTGCAAGAAAAAGTGGCTAAGACTGGCTGCAATTTTATTGACTTTGTTAAATTTGTGGGTGGACTGTAAAGCTATACTCCACTTTATGCCATTAATGTTTAGGAAGGCACTACAGGGAAAAAAGTAGTAACTGTAAATAAACGTTTTGTTCTTAGTATATGTATAAAACATTTCATGATATATAAACTACATGTTATACTGTACAGCAGTTTTGTATAGGGTGCAGTCATTGGTATTTTAAAAGGGGGCCTTTTCAGTGACTAATGTATATGTTAAAGATATTAAAGTAAACAAATGTTTTTTCTTAGTTGAAAAATAGTCTTTATAACAAGATAAGAAAGGCTGGAGAGAAGTAAGTTTATGTTAATATAATGCTGGGGTTAATATTAGAAGACCAAAGATGCATTCTTTCGAATGTGTCTTGGTTGAACTTAAAAGGCTGAAAATGTAAAATATCGAAGTAGCTGTTAAGCAAATTCTTTCCCTGGGAAAGAATTTGCTTGGCCGCTTCGTTACTTTGTCATTTTCGGCACTGTAGTGCGGCCTTGGAGTTGATATATTTAAGTAGGGGTATGTGGGGGGCTTTGCCCCCCACTTAATATAATGTTTGAAATTGATTTTGATTTATTTTTTTGTTGGAACAGTGATTTTTTTGCACTTGGAAAAAAAAATTGCTGTTCTGACACTTTGACATTGTAAGCTTTCGCTTACATAGTGTCGATCAATTACTGTTCGCTTTTTTAAGCATTCAGTGATTTAATATAGACCCTAATGGTGTGATCTTGTGCTGTTGTGGTGGTGGTGGGGTATAAAATGTAATGATTTTATTATATGCAAAATTAAGATAATACGTTCGCCTGTTTTTACAAGGGGTGTCTAGATTAGTATCCTTGTCTTAAGCTTTAACATGTTTTTTAGCAAGCAAACAGACTTGAAATATAAAACAAAATAATGAAAGGCATGCAAAATGTTAAGTTCCTTGTATCTGCAAAGATATTAGCTTGATTTTTCCATTAGCAAATGCGCTCGCTCGCTGGGAGACAATATCTGCAATTGAAGGCAGTTGGTTAAGGGAATTTTTTACATTGTGTACCGAGTGAAATTACAAAGATTCCTTCATGCATATTCAGAGTTTCTTTTCTCATTGCTGACCATTTTTACATGGTGTCAACCTGCCTGCAGGTGCAAGTAATTAATCTTGCGAGTTCTTAACATTCTTTGCTAAGGAAATGCAAACAAGTACAAAATTTAAAGATATAATGGCAAGCAGTTCAGTAAAAAATAAAGTCTGAAATTATGAGAAGTGAATAAGAGATATTACCTTCCAAAACAGCATTAATAATTTAATAGAATAGTGTACAATTTAGTTTTTTTTTTTTAAATTGTCAGTATACTTACACTTGGGTCTAAAACTTAATATTTTCTGGAACTGTTTTTCACATTTGGGAGGGGTACAGACCCAAGAACAGACAACAAATCAGTGTAAGTGGGAATGCAGGCTGCAACATGCCGACTTGCCATAAATAACCTTAACTTTAAATTAGGTAATGCCTGTGGGTACAACTGTCGATTTAGGGAAATAGTTCCTGTCATGAGGGTTAAACTTACATTTGTTGAAAGTGTACATAGTTGTGTGTATCTGTCTAAATTAGCAGAGGATGAGGTGTTCTTAAAATGTATTTAGTTATTTGTTTGAGGGTTTTCTTTAAAAGCACAAATTCTTGAAAAATACGACATAGTTGTCTTGCTTGTTGAGTTTTCTGCATTTCTGGCAACCATCTTCTGCTGGTAGTGTCTTGTCTTCACCATTAGTGAGAGTAAAAGGGTTGCCTGATCTTCTCTAGCACAAGTGATTGGTTGAAAGAGCAGGGGCTAGTAGGAATGGGTTGTAATTCGAGCTTCTAGATTCTTCCATCTTTTCTGGTATTTAAACCCTGTGCCTCCAGAGAGCTGTGCTTGTTTTTACCAGGTTGAGGAGTGGTGATTCATCACTGTGACAAAGCAGAAATTTCCTGAGGCTCCAAGAGCACAATAAATGTTTTCAAAAAATATATTTAATTGAATTGCACTTCTTAACACTTCTAGTTGTGCTATGCAGCTAATCTACTACATTTTGCACTGTTATAAAGCTTTTTTTACTGTTTCACTGCATTTTTGTACTGCTTTAACTGTATTTTCATTGCCAGATAGTGTTTCACTACTGTAATTGCATTTTATTGAATTACTTAACTATAAACTGCTTTTTCATACTGAGAGTTGTACTTTCTGTTTGTGAGTGCTGTATCTGTGCATTTTCCATGAGCTTTCTGTGTTTTAGTCAGGTAGCATAGTCTGGGTAGAGGCCAGCTGTTACCCAGGCCTGGATGTTTTGCTTGTTGAGTTTCCTGTGTTTCTGGCAGCCATCTTCTGCTGGTAGTGTCTCGTCTTCACTGGTAGTGAGGGTAACAGGGTTGCCTGACTTTTTCTAGCATGAGTGATTGGTTGAAAGAGCAGGGGATAGCAGGACTGGGTAGTAATTCGAGCTTCTAGATTCTTCCATCTTTTCTGGTATTTATCCCCAGTGTTTGCAGGGTGTTGCACTTGTTTGCTTGTTGCGCACCGCCGCTGTGCTGTCTTTTAACCCATTCTGAGGCATCTCAGTTGCATTTTTTCCCTTACCAGCACTCCTGTGCAACTGCCGCCCTCCCTTGCAACTACTGTGATTTTATCCAGCCCTACTCACACCTATAGGTACTCTATTCTGATAGTATCCACTCTACCATCCTTTTCCTCTCTTCCACAGATTCTGACAACCGTGGCCAGAGAATTTCCTGTGGTTTCTCCTGCTAGTCTTGTTAATATGGGTATCCTGAAACAACTGTCTCATGTACACTGACAAACCTCTTCTTCTACCACCTAGGAACACAATATGTGACAGATGCAATGACATTAAGAACCTAGAATCCTTGCTGCCTCAATCACAAGCCAGTACATCTGGCACTGAGAAGATTGTCTGCAGAAACATCACAAATACCACACCTCTACTATCACCACCAACTGTACAGTACATTCCTATATATGTGGAAGTGGATCTACCATCTTTCTGCCCTAGCCTTCAATCAATTATAACCAGGACACTACGTAGCTCAGACCAAGACTTTTTACAGATCTATAAACTCAAAACCAAATCAGGATGTTTACTCTATAACTATAACCCCATTACAACTTGGAACCAACTACTCCTAGAAAGTAGGACCCTTGACCAAACAAAACATTTCAAATTAGCCACTAGGGAATACCCAATAAATAAATGGCCCTGCCACTGTAGTCATCCTCCCTGAAACTACCTAACCCTGGCTTCTGTCTCTCATCCCTTTTTTTCCCCACTGTCTGTCTTAATATTCAGCTAACTCTCTGACACATTGTTTAACATCTACATTACCTTACTACTCCATCTGTACCCATACTGTATAGAACTACTTAGGAATAATGAACACAGTTTTCCCTACATTGACACTGTACCTAAGTTTTTGTTGTAAGAATTCTGACATTGTACTCTACTGCTTTTCTGTATGATTTTTTTGTAAATGCTTTTTGCAGTTTGATCTCTAACATTTGTACCCAACTGTTTTCTGCAAAAAATTATTGTAAAATGTTATTTCTCTAACTAATTATTTTAGCTGCCAGTGCAATTTTCTTGTTGCTTGTATGCAAAATGTTAATAGTGATTGCTGAGCTTTTCTCCTCAGGTCTCCACTGAAAACGAGCTAATGCTCAGCTGGACTAACCCAGTTAACAAATGTAAATAAATAAATATAAAATAAATAAATAAAGTTATCAACAGACACATACCTAAACAAAAGGGATCTCCAAGGCAAAAGCACACACACACATCAAAACCCACTGCACCAAGCACCACACATATTAAACATGCATGTGTCTCACAGCCTCTAAGGCCCAGCCACAAACCCACCATACTAGTCAAAGGAGACTCTATTGTGAGACACACAGATGTGCTCCTCACCAAGCTAGAAAAGGGGAAAGTCAGGGTAAGTTGCTTGTCAGGTGCTAGAATCCACCATATCACTCACACACTCAAATCTCTCAACAGGTACCGTTATTACTCTGTCATAGTCCATGTTGGTGTGAATATCTTGAGACATACCTCTCTGGACTATAAGAAGAGAGACATGATTGAGCTCGCTGAATGCGTGTCCCCAGCAGGTATGTCCCTAGCCTTAAGCAGAATCCTACTGTCACCCAGAATGATGTCTCAGTACAAACAGAAAATGACTGACTTTAACAACTGACTTAGTTTCTGGTGTCACTCCAAGGGAATCCTGTACCTGACAGCCTGGGAGAACATGACTGACAGACCACAATGCTTTGCCAGAGATGGCCTTCATCTGTTCCCCCTGGGCTTCAGGCTTCTGGAAGAGGCTCTTGCCTCCCCTATAGTACCTTTTTTAGGCAAAGTTATGAGAACAAAACTACCAACGTGAAAAATTCATCTAAATGACATTTAAATCTCATGCTGCTAAACGCTAAGAGACTTAACATGAAACCTCCAGGCTGGTCAAAGAGTATGACACACAGGAGGCACTCCAGGTGCAGTTAACTATTGGCAAAACACCTATTCAAATCATAGCTAGCTACATACCCTCAACCATGACTCAGGAGGCCCACTCCACCTATCTGGACTTACTTGAATCCATAAAGATTCAACCCTCTACCCTGATCCTGGGCGACTAACTACCCAACCATACAGTGGAAGACTTACTCTAGCTCAAACACGAACAACCAGAGACTCCTCGACTTTGTCAATGCCAATGCATTGAATCAGCTAGTTGACACCACACAAGAGGTGAAAATATTCTGGACCTGATACTAACCAACATGTGCAGCCACTGCAGTACCCCTACAATGTCATCCTCCTTGCTAAGATCTGACCATAAAGCAATCACTTTCGAAGTCGCCATCTCCCCTGACCCCGCCCCCCCTTGCCAGGATCGAACAAAAAAAACTTTCCCAAAGCAGAATACAACCTCCTGAAAGCAGGTATAAGTAGCTTCACAGCCACCATCCCTTCAGTTGAATCAAGCACTAATGTCTATGCCTACACCAAAAAACTATACGAGCACCTATACAGCTGCATGGATTCAATAGCACCTGACAAGACCAAATCATCTTCCTGAAGGAAGAGTAAACCTGTCTGGTGGACAGCAGCAATAAACAAACTCTACAATAAAAGGAAAAAATTGCTGTTCAGGACCAAGAAGGAGCAAGTGTCAAGTTGGAAGCAATCTCTCCTTTGTTTGAACAAGCAAATAAGGTCACTAGTGAAATCTTCTAAAGCCAACTTCAAGTCCAAATTGGCCACATCCACTAAGGACAATCACAAGGACTTCTTCGCATACATCTGCAGTCTCAAAGGTAACTCCGAAATCTGCTCTGAGCTAGTGGTCAAAGAATACCACATACACAAAAGTCATAGATATAACCAACCCGCTGGCAGAAAAGTTCAGTGAAATCTTCACCCCCTGCCCCCCCCATCAGTAAACCAGGACATCTCCAGCACCTGCCTCCCTCCCCTCATCACCAGGGAACAGGTTATTAATGCCCACTCAAAGGCAAAAAAATACAGCCTCCATGGGACCCGACAACATCCCCTGGCTGTGTCCTACATGAACTCGGGCAAGAGCTCTCGGCACCATTAGGCACCCTAGTGAACCAAAGTCTGTGCAACGGCTTCATCCCAGCAGAATAGAAGACAGCCACTGTCATCCCACTGCACAAAGGTGGAGTGTCCATCAACTCAGGCAATTATAGGTTCAGCAGCCTAACTAGACTGATCTGCAAGGTTATGGAACGCATTATCATGGACCTTATAAACAAGGACACTGGCAACCTCCAAAAGCTTGATCCCACACAGTTTGGTTTTGTCAAAGGGAGATCATGCCTGTTAAACTTGGTTGCCTTCTTTGAAACAGTCACCAAAACCATGGATGAGGGCAAGACAGTGCACACCACCTACCCTGACCTAGCCAAAGCCTTCAACACTATTCTCCACTCGGGCATAACAGATAAACTCTTCCAGCCAAGTATCAACCTATATGTTATCAGATGGGTAGATAACTGGCTCACTGATAGAACCCACTCAGTCAAAATAGGGGAAGCCACCTCTAGTAGTAGACCTGTAACAAGCGGTGTACCCCAAGGATGGTCTTGGGGCCTCTACTGTTTGGGATATACTTTTCTGAGGTGCAAGCCAAAACCAGTGGCCTGTGGCTGACGAAGTTTTCAGACAACTGCAAGCTGGGCACTGTCATAAATTCCCCTAGTGCTGTGAACATTGTCCAAGAGGGCCTTAACCAAACTAATGACTGGTGCCAGAAGCACGGCCTCAAACTGAAAGCCAAGAAATGCATCACTATCCCCTTTTGGGAAAATGGTGTCCCCACTAATTATCACATGAATAACAATGTACTAAGCACGAAATCAGTTGTGAGGGGCTTGGGCACCCATATTGACAGCAACTTGACATTTGACCACCATGTTCCCTTCATTGTACAGAAGGCTTTCCACATGGCCCTCCTCATCAGTAAGGGTATTTCATTCAGGAACAAGGAGGTCATAACATCCCTGTACTCCTCCCTTATCAGACCCATTATCGAGTACAATGCTCCCTTCGGCATGTACCTTGCCAAGCACATGCAGCAGTTGGAGAGACCACAGAGGTTCCTGACCAGGAAAATCCAGGGTCTCAAACACCTAACCTATACAGATAGGCTAAAAGCCCTGTCCCTCTACTCAGTCTCGAACGGACTGCTCAGAGGTGACCTGTGTCTGGCATACAAGGCTGTCTCTGTGTGTATGGAGTTCCTGCATATCCGTATGTCAAACTCCACTCACGCAACTCACACGTAAGGTCTCAACCTGGTCTGTGACATTAATAGAACTTGTTGGCGAGATAGAATTGTGTCCCGACTCCCAGATCTGTGGAATAGACTTCCTCTCCAAGTCAAGCAGAATACCTCACTAGCCCTCTTTAAGAGGAACTTGGACAACTGGATAGGAAACAGAAAATATACCCCTGGGATCCCACCTGTGCCCCTGCTGGACAGGGAAAACAGGTGGTGACTTTGTGGGAACACGGGTGAAATTCTTGGCTAGGCTTACAACGGCCTCCAGGCCAATAGCCAAGTATCGTTCTATGAACCTAGTTAAAAACGGAGATGAGAAGAAGCAACTGTATAAAAGATCAGCTTGCAAAACATTAGTTTGTGCATGCAAGACAAAAGATTGAAATACACATTCAAAAATTTTTTTACAGATATATATATATATATATATATACACACACACACACACACACACACAAAACTCTCTCTCTCTCTATATTATATTTTATATATATATATATATATATATATATATATATATATACATATATATATATACACACACACACATATATATAAATATATATATATATATATATATATATATATATATATATATGTAAATATAGATACACACACACACACATATAAAACGTGGGAACAACATAATGGCTACTCTATCCATATTGTTTTGGAATGTAAATGAATTGAATCACAAATTGCAAAGTGCAAATAGTAATGCTGCACGAGACACATTTAGAAAGAAATAAGCAAGTGAATTTGACAAAGAATGGGATTCCAGGATGGATATATAGCAAAATAATCAGGGACAAAGGAAAAGGGGAGTAATAATACCGATTGCTAATGGGAATCCAGTAGTGACAAAAGAGGGGAAAAAAGGCAATAATGGTAGATTTGTGGTAGTAACAGGTACTGGGAAGAGAGGAGGATTATGCTGGCATTGCATTTATATTCCACTAAAAACTGCTATTATGGAGCTTAAGAAATTTTGGGGTGAAATAAATCAGCTTTCAGCAGGGAATATTACTTATAGGTAGGGACTGGAACTTGATTTGCAATAATAAGGATGTATAGGGACAGCTAGAAGGGAAAATATAACAAAAGAGATTAGATTTCTGAATAAATGTATGAAAAAATACATTGTATGGAAGATGCAAATTCGGTAGTAACAACTCAAGACAGAATTTGCATATTATTTCCCAAAGTACAATAACTGGGCTAGACTGGATAGAAATTATATTTCACAGGAGCATGAGCATTTATTTGAAAGCTTTGACGCACACACTATGAATAACTTATTTCAGATCATGGTCAAAAAACTGAGATAAAATACAATGTAACAAAGTAGAAATAAGGCACTGGTGCTTTGTCACCTACCTGTTAAAAAGAGTGGAATTCAAGCAGTGGGTATTGCAAATTATTTGAGAGTTAATAGAGAAGATAGATATTTCTGCAGAAGGGATAGCTAGGGAGTTGGATCAAATTAAAATAAAGGTGAAAAATAGGCTATAAATAAAAGAGAAAGAGATATGGTTAAGATGTAAACAGGAATTTTTCAGAGGGACTGACAAAGGTTTAAGTATTGCAGAAGAAATTGAATCTCAGAAAACAAGAAATGGAGCAAAGGTAGAATGCTTAAGAGAAAATAACGGAGTATTTGGATAATATGCATAGGATATATAAATTATATAGCAGAATAAAACACACACACACATATATATATATATATATATATATACATATATAGCACAATAATGTGCTGTTAGGCAACTAGTTTTTGATAATACCTCCAGAATACAAAATCAATTTAGCACAATAAAACGTAATTAATAAAAAACACGAAGGGTTGTTCCCCAAACTTTAAGTGTCTATGACAAGAAAAGCCACCAGAGATCCTATAGCAGTATTATCGATATTTTGAAAATGTTACAAAATTTGGTATAAAGCAGTGGAATGAGGAAACCAAGAAAGAGCACAAATGAAAATATTTATAGAGGACTTAATGATGCCAATGTACAGGAAGAAGATAAAAACAGTGATGTATAAGCAATTGGTAAAAAGGTCTCCAGAAATAGATGGTATTCCTGTGCAAGTTTGGTGGGAAGAAAGTCATAAAGATCTGGAAGATTTTGTTTAATGGCATTTTACAAGGAGTGGAAGCACCAGAATCTTGGAAGAAACCAGTGGTGGCTGTATTACCCAAAGATGGTAAAGACCAATCCCAGTTTCATATTGACCCACTCCAAATTTACATCATGATTATAAAGTGTTTATGTCTATATTAGCTAAAAATGACAAACGTGTTGCAAAAATTGATAGATAGAGATTAATATGGTTTTGTGGAGGGAAGGCAAACATTTGACAACATTAATAAAACAATGATGATCCAGAGGGAAGCAGAATGTTAAGAAAATACTGCTGTTGTTGGTTGGTCATGATGTAGAGAAAGCTGGGCTTTTGAGTAGGGCATTTGAATTCTCCGATGTAAAAATAAGGTCAATTAGGAGGATATATGAAGGATCAGAGGCAAAAATTAAAGTGTGCGGATTTCTCTCTGATAAAGTTGTGTTTGAACAGAGGAACCATGCATGGATGTCCTCTTTCACTTTGTTATCCGCTTTATATTTATTTACAGCCATTGGAAAAGAAAATAAGGGACTCGGAAATTCAAGGACATAACTGGCACGGTGATCAAGAAAAGTCGGTTTTATTTGTCGATAATATTAGTTTGTACTTAATAAATCCAGAAAAAAAGACATTTTGGTGTTGTGGAACATTTTGGGACAGCTTCAAGTCTTGTCAAGGTATAAAATTAATGAAGAAAAAACAAATGCTATAGCTGTAAATTATGTACCGACACATGAATTGTCTCAGCAATACCCATATTCATGGGGACATGATAAAATGAAGTATTTAGGAATATGGGTTAAAAAGCATTCTGTTATGGCAGCTAAGGATATGTGGGAAGAGACTAAACAAAACACAATACAAACACAGAAACTGCAAACTCTTGTTTATGAATATGGACAGCAAGGATACAAGCAGTGAAATGTCTTAGTCAATTTAGTTTTATATAAAGATCAGACATACTTTTATCAACCAGAGGAGAAGTTGTGGACAATAATAAAGAGCTGAAGGAATTTATCCTGGAAAGGAAGAGGGCAAGAGTTAATTAAGATAAGCTGATCCTCTCAACAGAACAAGTTGTTTAGGACTACCTGATTTAAAGGGATATTTTAAAGCTAGACAGTTGAGACATATACATAACTGAAGCAGAAAATTATAATTCAAGGTAGGGTTAAAAAAAATAAGAAAGAGAATTTTGGGATGTAGATCCTTGAGGACAATAATAACCATATACAGAATATTATATTCATACAGTTGCAGAAAGTATTCTGATAAGTAAACTTACATGGGAATGGAGAAAGGAAATTTTGCCAGTGTGAATGACTGCAAGTAGGGGTCCTGAAAATGTGAAAGAGAAAACACAGGTAATCTCTGTGGTATCCCCGAAGTCTCAAAAGAACCCACTAAACAAGTGTAGTGGGTTCAAAAACAAAAAAGTGTAAGAAACGGCTCTGTGTGGAAGATAGTCAGTCCATCTATCTCTTGTTATTCACTGTATATTAATCATATCAGACAAAAGTAGTAGAAATAGCGAACTTAAACTCGTCTTAAGTAAAAAAAAAAAAAATATATATATATATATATATAAAATTGTACATAATTACTAAGTATTTGAATGTAATCCAAGCAAGGTAGGCAGTCTGTTTCCAGTTGAAAATCCTTTATTAATTACACAGACAAGAGATCCAAGTAAACCAAAAATAGATTAATAGTTTCCTCACAAGCTTTGTATATATATATATATATATATATATATATATAAAATATATATATATATATATATACACACACACACACTTTTTATAAGGCAAGGGAGTGGTTTACTGTGCTGTAAAACAAAGTGCTATTGGTACACATGTTAAATTCACATCCCTTTCTCATCAGTGTGACATTTGAGCTGATCCTCTCCTACTTAGTAGCTCTCATAATAATATAACCCTTATGTACTTTAAATAAAATTTATAATGATGTGGTACCTCTTACTTAACTAGATTATTAAGTCCGTGATTTTATCCAACACAATATACTACATGGCTGGAAATATATCAACCTTAGTCCATTTGGCAATCAAAAAATACATATAAATATATACATATACACTTCGCATGTAAAAATCATATTCTATTTTCATGACCTATTGTTAACAAAGATCGCTTTCATCCTTCTAGACTTCTTCAGGTCTGCGTACAAGAACCCTAAAAACTATCTGCAAAAATATATAATTGTATAATTAATTAGTATTGTTATTACACATCATTTTGAATAAAGTGGAAAAAAGAGAACCAGAAAAAGAAAAAATAATAAGAAAAAATGTATGATGATGGAAACAAAATATACACTTAAATTACAACTGATTAAAACCAACTGGTTGAATAAAATAAAGTAAAATAAAAAAAGTCTTGTAAACAATGTGGCAATTTTGAAAGTTCCAGTGCACGTTTAATTCAACAGTAGTAGTTTAATCTAGGCTTCCTAAGAGTTCAGTTTTAATTGCCACATGAGTTCATGTTTCTCCAGAATATTCGGGATGTCTCCTTCAAGATCACCCATATCTATGCGATCCAGGATCTGTTATTAAAACCTGTGTGTCTTTTATGAAGAGAAGGGTGTTTGGCTAGTGCATTATTTTTACATCCAGAGCGGATTTCTGACAGATGACATGAAATCCTACGCTTGAGTTAATTTACAGTCTTGCCCACATAGAATGCATCACATTCATTGCACTGAGCCCTGTAAATTACTTTTGCAGTGTTACAGTCACCCCTTGCACTGGTCTTAATGATTTTCTTTAAGTAAGAGCAATAAAAACGATCACCTTGCTGTATAAATATACAAAATGTACAATTAGTTTCACATCTTTTAGTGTTTCTCTCATATGGTCTAGGTTTAAATTCAACAAAACTTCTAATGTTCCTGGCCTTCCT
Organism: Protopterus annectens; assembly: GCF_019279795.1. Lineage (NCBI taxonomy): Eukaryota > Metazoa > Chordata > Ceratodontiformes > Protopteridae > Protopterus > Protopterus annectens. The sequence continues at coordinate 1,642,223,950 of NC_056741.1, read as the reverse complement.
ATAAACAAAGGATGGGGCTTCACCTACAATGTTAATCAGAAAAGGGTTTCCTGTGACAATGTCCCAGTTTTCTTCAATAACATTTTTGATACTGTGATAATCCAAAGTGTATGTCAGGATGCAGCTATTTTTGCATTTGTTATTCTGTGGAATTTCTTAACATTCTCCTACTCGGGAGGTTGAGTGAAGGTGCTTCAGTCCTTTTCAGTTCTATAATGGGTTCCAGGATGTTTAACATCTGACTTTCATAGCTTCTCACTAGAAAATCATTCTCTAAATTGTTCAGGTTTCTCAAAAATGGTTCCATCTCTGTGGTAATTCCAGCTAATCTATAGCCTTGGGACTTCACTACATTATACTTGGGTTTTTGTAGGGTGTATACTTTTGCTGTGGAGCAATAAGTTAACCCTCACTGTTTTTCTGAATATATCAGTGGTGATTCTGTTATTGTTGGTGTCCTTGGAAATCTGCATATCTAAGAAAGTTGTTGAAGTATAGCTATGGGAAGAGGTAAACTTCAGGAAGGGGGTTGTTTGATTGAGGTAAGTGATAAAATCTCCAAGCTGCAAGGTGTCACCTTCCCACATGATAAAGATGCCGTCAATAAAATGTAAACAGCATGTGATATGCTGCATGTAGTCTGTAACGAGGGTTAACTTATTACTCCACAGTAAAAGTCTGCATCCTACAAAAAACAAGTATAAAGTAGTGAAGTCCCAAGGCTATAGATTAGGTAGAATCACCATAGAGATGGAACCATTTTTGAGAAACCTGAACAACTTAGAGAATGAGTTTTTAGTGAGAAGCTATGAAAGTCAGATGTTAAAAAACATCCTGGAACCCATTATAGAACTGAAAAGGACTGAAGCACCTTCACTCAACCTCCCCAGTAAGAGAATGTTAAGAAATTCCACAGAGAATAACAAATGCAAAAATAGTTGCATTCAGACATACACTTTGGATTATCACAGTATCAAAAATGTTACTGAAGAAAACTGGGACATTGTCACAGGAAACCCATTTCTGATTAATATCTTAGGTGAAACCCCATCCTTTGTTTATAGGAAGGCCAGGAACATTAGAAGTTTTGTTGAATTTAAACCTAGACCATATGAGAGAAACACTAAAATATGTGAAACTAACTGTACATTTTATATATTTATACAGCAAGGTGATAGTTTGTATTGCCCTTATTTAAAGAAAAGCATTAAGACCAGTGCAGGGGGTGAATGTAGTCCAGTTTCAGAGCTTGCTGATCCCTGGACTTTGTTTGCAGTTCCTGTTACTGATTCTTTACCTAATTTGGAAGAGAGGAAGTTCCCTTGCTTACCAGTGGGAGTGGGAAGCATTGAGCTGCCTGTTGGTCCAGTTTTGTGTGGTTTCAGCCAGCAACTTGTAGTTTATTGGTCGTTTTGGGCCAGTTCCTAGCTTCTTTCAGCCCCCTGATATAAAAAACGCTAAACGCTGCTGTTTAGCTGAGCTGCTACAGTTGCATACTAGGGCAGCGCCGGTTAAGCAGATTTAAACTATTAGGGCTACCTAAAGTCCACTCTTCAAATTTTCCCTTAAAACTACCTTCCTCAAACTATACTACTGATCTAATCAGCATATCCTATAACTAAATAGATCATCTCTACCTGACTCTGAGTAGCCTATTCTGTATCTGTCAAACCTAGCACTTGCTCCTACACTACTTATCACCGAGATACAGCACTCTTGTTATAGATAGTACCCCAAAAAGGCGAACCCCATTTCTCGGACACCCACATCCCCCGGAATCTCTTTTTAAAGTTTTTTGTCTATTCCTTCTAGCATGTCGAGGGATCAGTTGCTAGTATCCTCTCCTGCTCAGCTGGTGAACCTAGGAATATTGAGGCAATGTTACAATTGCCTCATGTACACAGACAACCCTCTCCTCCTCCCACAAAACACAAATACATGCGAGAGATGCAACTATACGGCCAAACTGGAGGCTGAGCTCTCTCAACTTAGGACTGGCAAGACCAGACAGGAGGAGAAGGTTACCACACACACTATAGACCCAGTCTCACATAGTACCATCACAACCTCAAATCATACACATAAACATACAAAGACATACTCGGAGGCTCTGATCAGAAATCTACCAAAACACCAGAGGCCACCAAAGCAGACACCCAAACAACTACCACCTCAGAACACAACACCTGCAACACATAGACCTCACAGTCAGGGTGTCAAACAGTCACAGCCCTTAAGGCCAAACACAATGCCAGACACACTAGTCATTGGTGACTCCATAGTCAGACACACTGCCGTCCCGCTCACCAGACTGAGTAAGGAGAGAGTTACAGTAAGCTGCCTGTCGGGCGCTAGAATCCGCCACATAACGCAAGCACTCAGGTCTCTCAACAGCAGGTACAAATACGACTCAGTCATTGTCCACGCTGGTGTAAACGACCTGAGACGTACCTCCTTGGACTACATGAAAAGAGACATTGAGGAGCTCTCTGATTATGTAGCCCAGGCAGGTATAACCCTGACCTTGAGCAGTATCCTACCTTCACCAAGAATGATGCCACAATACAGAGATAAGATGATCAGCTTTAACAATTGGCTTAAACTCTGGTGTCATTCAAAGGGGATCCAATGTCTGTCTGCCTGGGATGACATGCTGGACAAGCCACGCTGCAAGGGACGGCTTGCACCTGTCACCCCTGGGATTCCGGATAATGGCAAAGGCTCTTGCCACCCCCATAGTGCCTTTTTTAGGCAAGGTTCAAATTCTAAACCTACCACCCTAGAACACAAAAAAGAAAAAAAAACTAAGGGTAATGCTGCTCAATGCCAGAAGTCTAAATCTCAAAATGCACGCACTCGAGGCCCTTCTCAGTATGGACAACATCGATGTCTGTGCTGTGACAGAAACCTGGTTCAAGGCTCCTGAGAGCACCCCAGCACTATCAGGTTTTACCTCACACCATGCGTTCCAGCTCCAAAATCCGGACAATACCAAGAAAGGAGGGGGGGTATCCATATTCATCAAGGACACCCACACCTCAAGACTGGTGGCAACGCACGATGCATCGGAGACCATCCAGGTGCAATTAACCATAGGCAAGACTGCTCTGCAAATTGTAGCATGTTACAGGCCACCCTCACAAACTCAGGAACCTCACATGGCTTTCCTGAAAACACTGGAGGGGATAAATGTATCTCCAAACACCATCATACTAGGTGATTTCAATTACCCTAATATAGACTGGGAACACTACTCAAGCCCAAACACCCTAGCCCAAAAGTTCCTGGAATTCATAAACTCAAATGCCATGGAACAACTAGTCACCATCCCCACAAGAGGAGAAAACATACTTGATCTCATCATCACGAACATGGGAGCACAATGTTCAACACTGGAAGTATACCCCTCACTGGTGAGATCAGATCACAAACTAATCTTGCTGGAGGTCCTCATCCCACCCCACCTGAAATAAAAAGACCACAGTAAAAACTTCTAAAGCCGACTTCACACTTCTAAAGACTAGTGTGGTCTCCTTTAAGGCCCCCGAGCCAGCGGAAAACAGTACTCAAGCCGCTGAATCACTTACAAATGCCTTCTACAGGCACCTGCAGGACTGCATGGATAAGGCAATCCCAAGCAAAACAAAGACTCTTTGTACCAAGGCAAGCGTCCAGTCTGGTGGACCCCAGCCATAAACAAACTCTACAACAAAAGGAGGAAGCTACTACAAGATAGAGCAAAATCCTTAAAAGGTAAGACACCTTTGATCACTATAAGTAAAAAGATAAGAGCTCTCATAAAATCATCCAAAGCAAATTTTGAGAGAAAAATAGCTAAAGACTCAAAAGACAATCATAAGGCCTTCTTTAGCTATGTTAGAAACCTGGGAGGAAACTCCCAGATATGCTCAGAACTAGTTCAAAATGATGTGAAGATTACTGATCCTACAGACATTGCCAACATACTGGCTGACAGGTTCAGTGCAAACTCCCCCCCAAAAGGAGAGATATCTATAGCAAAGGGTTGCAGCGCGCTAAAGATGTGAAACGCCCAAGTGAGAACTGCTCTCTCCAAAGCAAAAACAGAGCATCCATGGGACCTGATGGTGTCCCAGGCTGTGTGCTCCACGAACTCAACGAGGAATTAAACCCACAGCTAGGACAGCTGTTTAATCATAGTCTCACCTCTGGATACGCACCCAGGAGTGGCGCACTGCGACTGTGGTCCCACTTCACAAAGGCGGTGCCACCACAGACCCTGGAAATTACCGGCCCATTAGCTTGACAAGCCTTATCTGCAAAGCTATGGAGAGGATCATAATGGACCTCATAAATAAAGACATAGGGAATTTGCAGACTTTGGATCCAACCCAGTTTGGCTTTGTCAAAGGCAGATCATGCCTTTTAAACTTGGTTGACTTTTTCGAAACAGTCACCAAAGCCACTGATGAGGGAAAGGCAGTCCATACAGCCTACCTCGATCTGGCGAAGGCCTTCGACACAATACCCCACTCGGGTATCATTGAAAAACTCATCAGCTTAAATGTTAACCCATACATCACAAGATGGGTTGCAAACTGGCTGAGCGACAGAACCCACAGGGTCAGAGTTGCTGGCGCCATGTCAGACTCAAAGCCTGTCACAAGTGGTGTCCCACAGGGCTCAGTCCTGGGCCCACTCTTGTTTGGCATCTACTTTTCCAAAGTACAAGCAAACACAGGAGGGTTATGGCTGACAAAGTTTGCAGATGACTGCAAACTGGGCCGTAGTGAAAACACATCTGACACAGATATCCTTCAGAAGGGTCTCACAGAAACGGATGACTGGTGCCAGAGCCATGGCCTAAAGTTAAATGCCAAAAATGCATAGTCATACCCTTCGGGAAAAACAAGGTTACCCCTAGCTACCATATAGGTGGTAATCCTCTGAGCACAGAAGAAGTTATCAGGGACCTGGGGACCCAGGTTGACAGTAGCCTGTCATTCGACACCCATGTAGCTAAAGTAGTTAGGAAGACATTCTACATTGCCCACCTTATCATGAAGGGATTCACATCTAGATCAAGGGAGGTCATAGTCTCCCTATACTCATCACTCATCAGACCAATGATTGAGTACAATGCCCCATTCGGAATGTATCTGACCCGACACTTGCAGCAGCTGGAGAGGCCACAAACGTTCCTCACCAAAAGGATAAAGGGTCTCAAAAATCTGTCCTATGCTGCCCGACTGAAAGAACTCCAGCTCTATTCAGTCGCTTACCGCTTGCTCAGAGGTGACCTTTACCTGACATACAAGGCCATGTCTAACCCAGATTTGATGAATATGCTTCACCTCAAAAAATCTAGATCCGTCAGAGCCACAAGGGCGGGAGACTTAAACCTCGACACGGCTATTAATAGGACGTGCTGGAGGGACAGATTCATCACACAAAGACTCCCTATGCTGTGGAACAAAATCCCGGTATATGTGAGGCAGAGCACCTCGCTGGCCTTGTTCAAGAGAAATCTTGACCAATGGATGGGAGATCGCAGATATACTCCAGGTATTACCTCAGTGTCACTGCTAGACAGAGGCACAGCAAAATAATGGGTATAGTCCCCCATACAAAAGGGGTGGCGTAAGCCACAAAACTATGGGCTAGGCTTATAAATGCCCTCGGGCAGATAGCCTAGTATGAACCTATGAACCTATGTAACACTACAAAAGTAATTTACAGGGCCCAGTGCAATTAAAGTGATGCATTCTATGTGGGCAAGACTGTAAATAAACTCAAGCGTAGGATTTCATGTCATCTGTCAGAAATCTACTCTGGATGTAAAAATAATGCACTAGCCCAGTGGTTCCCAAACTTTTTCGATTCCCAGCTCCCTTGCTGAATCCAGGACCCCTACCCCCCCCCCCCCATGGCAAGCATAAAGTGCATATTTCATTTATTTATTTATTTGACATTTGTTTAACGAGGCTGCCTGACTGGACTAGGAGACCTGGGGAGAAAAGTTCAAAGTACAATAAAAAGACAATTACCAAAAAAGTGTACATTCTGCTTAACAGCATAACACTGATCTACTACGGTTGAGAGATAAGCAAACCTAATGGCAACCTTATTAACTTTAAGTTTATAAGAGCAATATTTAAAATATGTCCCTATTATTTGGATGTGTCCAGCATACCTCTCAACTTTATAGATTTTTGCAGAATGTCCAGATTTTTGGCTCATATTTTTGTTTTTTTTCCTCATAAAATTGTTTTCTGGCAAATCACTGAGGTTGAAGTCAGAAAATAATGACAGTTGAGTTTCATACTTTATACCCATCAGAAAATTCATGCTAATGCAAAACCTGCATTTCTATCAACTTTCTAAGTTTATGAGAGCAGTACTTAAAAGTATCCCTATTTTGTGCCTTTGTACCCCCACTATTTTTCTTTGTCCAGATTTATTAATCTAAGAGGGTGAGAGGTATGTGTCCAGTAGTATGGTCCAGACTTGCACAGACATCACTGCTGCTGCACACACACACACACACACACACACACACACACACACACACACACAGTCTCTTTTGCATTTATACATGCATTCACTCACATCGCTCTCACTCTTTTCCGATCTTTCACACAGTCATAGTCACTCCCTCACTCATATCTGCATTCACTCACACATCGCTCTTACTCTTCCAATCACTCACACACACACACACACACACACACACACATTTCCTCATTCATACGTGCATTCATTCACACATCACTCTCACTCTCTCCCAATCAAACACACACACAGTTACTTCGTTATTCATACCTGCATTCATTCACACATCACTCTCACAGTCTATCACACCCACACGCCACACACCCACTTATGCATTCATTCATACATCCCTGTCACTCTCCTGATCTCACACACACACACACACACACACACACACACACACACACACACACACACACACACACACACACAGCCACTTCTTCATTCATTCCTGCATTCATTCACACATTGCGCTCTCTCTCCTGATCACATACACACACACACACACACCCACTTCTTCAGTCACTCCTGCATTCACCTACACATCGATCTCACTCTCCCGATCTCTCTCTCACACACACACACACAGACTCTTTTGCTTTCATGTATGTATTCACTCACACACACAGATGGTCAAAGACACACTCATACAGACATTCACTTACCTGACGGCCTGGTTCCAAGTGCTCCACGGCCCAGTACTGGTCCATTGCCCGGTGGCTGGGGACTGCTGCTATATTGATGCCAGTTCTGCTAAAAAGCTACAGTATAGGTCTAGACTTAGTTTGCTACGAACTAATAAGCTTAGCTGGAAAATAAATCGTGGACTGTTCGTGGCTTATTTTGTAGCTAAGCTTATTAGTTTGCGGTGCCACTATGTGGAAGCCATGGCTTCCCAAGGCACCACGGCTCACACTTTGGGAACCCCGGCACTAGCCAAACACCCTTCTGTTTATAAAAGACACACAGGTTTTAAGTTCCAGATCCTGGATCGCGTAGACATGGGTGATCTGAAAGGAGACATCCCTAATATTCTGGAGAAACATGAACACATGTGGCAATTAAAGCTGAACTCTTTTAGGAAGCCTGGACTAAACTACTACTGTTCAATTAAAAGTGCATTGGAACTTAGAAAATTGCCACATTGTTTACATGACTCATTTTATTTTATTTTATTCTACCAGTTGGTTTTAATCAGTTGTCATTTAAGTGTATATTTTGTTTCTATTGTGAAGACTGGTAGAGATGAGTGAAGGCTGCCAGCCTAGTCAAATAGATTTAGTACATAATTCTATCATTTATAAATACTGTGAAATGTTGAACCTAAAACAATGTGGCAATATTGCTCTCTGCTGTAAAGAAAGCTAAGTCGATCATTTCTTGTTGGTCCTTTGAAATTAAAATTACTTTATGTCTGTTCCTTTGAAGATAGAATTTGGAGTCGATGAGTCTGGAGCAACCATCCTGCCTATTGTTTTAAGGCTAAAGTTAATGACCAGAATTTACATATGGAATGTCTTTTATTGCTCTAAGTATAAAAGAATGTAAATGCAGTTTCTGTCAGCCTGGGAATACCAGGAAAGTGTAAAATATGATGTAATGTTTAGCAGGACTGCAGCTTCAATTTAAACAGTGAGAACCAGAGATTATTAACCATTTTTGTCTTGATATCCATCTCACAGTACTGCCTTATACTCTCTTTATGTAAGTAGTATGTTAGAACTGTGTTTTCTCCTAGAAGCAGCCAGGAATTATAAAGATTAGACTAAGTGTTTTTCCTGTGATGTCAGAACTGTACTACTGATTTATTTTAAGTATTTCTGTGTGATCTCTGAACTTTCTTGACTAGCACTGACTGTGTAGTAGAAAGTATTGTCTTGTGGTTTTCATTATTTATTATTAAATAGTTTAAAACCTTTTAACTGTGGCTGGTTTGTGTAGAGCTAAGTTAAGCTCTAGAGTACATTGCATATTTAGAGAGTTTATTGTACAAAGCCACTTTAATAAGCCTTGACTGATTAGTCACACTTACCAACTGGATAATAATATTGCACAGTAATAATTGGACACCCTTTTAAGGGCATTTGAGTAGCTGATAATTATTAGTGGGTGGTGGGAGCCTTCCCCAGGAGTGTCTGTGTGGTTGTATAAACTCTTCTCAAAGTTTGTGTGTGTTAGCTACTGGGGCAGGGACACAAAGCACTGGTTGGACAGAGAGGGTGCTAGAGGTTTTAGCTTGCCCACTAGGCTGAGATCTGGACCGTATAGCTGTGCCAGTGGGGAGTCTTATTGGGGACCTAGGGAGCAAGCGAGCAACCAGCCCCGGACTGACTGTGATCACTGTGTGTTCTTAAGGGAAACTGCACTTCACTGTGTGCATTTGTTATCCTTTCCTCATATATGAGATGCCCTCCCTGGAGTTAGTGGTGAGGATTGAGGCTCCTTGATTGCTGGGCCAGGGCACAGGCATCACATCCATCATCATACATTTTTTCTTATTATTTTTTCTTTTTCTGGTCATCTTTTTTCCACTTTATTCAAAATGATGTGAAATAACAACACTAATAACTAATTATACAATTATATATATTTTTATAGATGGTTTTTAGGATTCTTGTACACAGACCTGAAAAAGTCTAGAAGGACGAAAGCAATCTTTGTTAACAACAGGTTATGAAAATAAAATATATTTTTTTACATGCAAAGGGTATATGTATATATTTATATATTTTTTTGAGTGCCAAATGAACTAAGGTTGATATATTTCCAGCCATGTAGTATACTGTCTTGGATAAAAATCACAGACTTAATAATCTACTTAATCTGGTTAAATAAGAGGTACCACATCATTATAAATTTTATTTAAAGTACATAAGGGTTATATTTTTTATGACAGCTACTAAGTAGGGCAGGACCAGCTCGAATGTCACACTGATGGGGGAAGAGATGTGAATTTAACATGTGTACCAATAACACTTTGTTTTACAGCACAATAAACCACTCCCTTGCCTGATAAATATATATATATATATATATATTTAGAAAGCTTGTGAGAAAACTATTACTTTATTTTTGGTTTACTTGGATCGCTTGCATGTGTACTTAATAAAGGATTTCCGACTGGAAACAGACTGCCTGCCCTGCTTGGATTACTTTTGAATACTTAGTAATTCTGTACAATTATATATTTGTTTATTATTTATTTATTTATTTTTTTTACTTAAGGCGAGTTTAAGTTCGCTACTTCTACTATTTTTGTCTGATCTGATTAATATACAGTGATTAACTAGAGATATATGGACTAAAAGTCTTCCAGACAGAGAACTTTCTTATACTGTTTTGAAAATATGAAGGCGGGAGCTGGAAATGACTGGAGAAAACTGGCAAAGGAACAAAGGTATTTGGAGCACATAACTAGAGGGGGTTGGGTCTATATTATATCATCAAATGCTTAAAAAAGCGAACGATGAATAATCGACCCCATGTAAGCGAAAGCTTACAATCTCGAAAGCTCGGAACAGCGATTTTTTTTCCAAGGGAAAAAAAAAATCGCTGTTCCAAAAAATAAAAAATAAATAAATAAAGTGGGGGGCTTTGCCCTCCACACCCCCCCCCTACTTAAATATACCAACTCCAAGATCGCACTACAGTGCCGAAAACGGCAAAGTAATGGAAGCGGCCAAGCGAATTCTTTCCCTGGGAAAGAATTTGCTTAAAAGTCACTTCGCTATTTTGCCTTTTCGTTGTTTTAAGTTCGACCAAGACGCATTCGATAGACTGCATCTTCAGTCATCTAATAGGAACCCGAGGGGGACAGTTAATGAAGTGGGATGAGGCCAAGAGACGGCCTTCACTACCAGTAATTGATATCACAGTACAGGCAAAGGGAAAAGGGAGTCTGAAGTGAAAGATCCACTCTAGTAGAGTTTTTAGTTGAATCTAGAAAAAAAGCTGCTATCAGCAAGGAGATAATTAGGGCATATAAAATATTGCATTTTAAGTAACATAATGAATCGGGACAAATTAGATAAGATTGGAAGAGAGACTGGAAAATCAGTTTATAACAGAATAATGGTAGGACATATGTATGGCTCCCAAGTACAGAACAAAGTCAAGAAGGTTTAGGATTTTTGCTTAGAAGTGACTACATACGTATTTTTATACCCCTAAGCAGACGTCAAAGATTTTTTTCCTGTGGTAGATAGCAAATGCTGGAGGTGTGATGGGGAAAAAGGAAGTAACCAGTAACATGTTTTTTTGTGAGTGTAATGAGCTGGCAAATTTCAGAAATTCGCTACAGAATACTCTGTCAGAAATTTATCAGGGGAACAAATGACTAACTAAGGGAAGGATTCTTTTGATCTGGGACATGAGATCTGAATAGTCAAAACACAGTAAGACCTTTTTTAGTTTAATTCTATTGGTTGTCAACAAAGCAATTACTAAAAAATGGAAATCAAAATCTAAACTAACTGTATTTGCAGTACTGTATATTGTAAAAGATAAGAGAACTGGAAATGGGATCTTTAGAAAAGGGAAGTAGTAAATTAAACAGAAATAAATGGGTTTTCTGAGAACAATACAGGCAAAATAATGTTCAAGAGGAGGAGCATTGTTTAAAGGAAAGGAGCAATAAAGCAATTTTGTGTCATGTTGAAAAATGTTAATATGGTTTGTTTTATTTTCTATTAATATGTGTGCCTATGTCTGAAGTGATAACTTAACACAGGTGTTTAAGAAATGAGCTTTGGTGGTGACTTAAAGAATGTGATCATGGATAGAGTCAGTAAAAATGACGGTTGCTAGGCAGGGTAGCTGGTCTCACCCTCCACGACAGAGTAAGAAGCCGGGCAATCATGTTACTGCTGCTAGTTTCCATTACAAATCTGTAAATATTTATTATTTACATATGCTTGTGTACTGTTAAACATCATGATAGTACATGCCTGCTTATCTGATCTCCCAGAATGTGTGTACTTCTTATATTTCACTTATCTGAAAGAAGAATTGCCAAGAGTATCAGATGGTGGCTGAAAAAAGTTCACTGACCAGTTTATTTACTCAGACAACAAAGTTTAAAAAAAAATAAATACAGCAATTGCTCCTTCAAGTTAAGAGGAGTCAGGAGAGATACTGTATGCTCCTTTGGAGTATGCCCCCCCTCCCGGTACCTCTCGTGGGATGCATACCAGGCACAGCACACTGGGGAAGAAGACCCAGGTGCAGGCACATGAAGTGCTGAGGGGATAACTCAGCCTGGCAGGAAACATTTAATAATCCCACAGAGCTACCGAGTGAAAGTGTTGCAAGTAATATGGAAGTCTGGATTACCCTGTTCAGCTTGCTACAACTATGACCCTCACCTAGACCACACGTTTAGAAATAATAATGATCAAGATAAGGACGAGGATGGGACTTATACATGAAGGTTACAGAATGTGGTTTCAAGGACAGAAAACATCCAGAAACAGGATACACAGGACTAACAGTGCAGACTGGCAGAGCCAAAACAAATTTCTATGGACACGTTACCAGCAGAGTGACCAATAAGCCACTGATAATACACTTTTCACATTGAGATCATTATGCATCAAATGTGTCAGTTGTGGTTCTTCACAGACAGTTCTGTACGCCTCTCTGATGGATAGCTGAAATCATGCTTCTCTACTTCATCACAGCTGCTGATGGTCTGAAAGTAGATGCGAGTTTTATGAAAAGCTGTAACACTTAGAAATGTTCTCACTGGACACATTACACACACAGAGCCATAACAAAATGTATGTTACACTGAAAAAAAGCATTATTTAGTAACAATTTTATCCAGCTTCCAAAATTAATTCTTTACAAGATTACTGGCATACACCGCCACTGCTGTGATGCTCTGTGGCTTATTTTATTTATCTATTTATGGTAGGTAGACAGGCTACAGCCTTGTTACAAAACAAAAGTAGTCTATTATGTAAAAGTTACAGTGTAATCACAAAAAAAATGGTGTTCATTTCTGTAAGTAATAAACAATAAACCCACTCTAGTCTAAGAGCTGGATTTCACACTTGAACTAGGCTGCAGAAAACCTTTTCTTATCCTGACAAACGCATAAGAATGAACACGGTTGTACAATGTGACTTGGACTGTTGAAGAGTGGTCGGGTTTAAGTTACCAGTACCAGATGCTATTCTTAATCATTCTAATGAATAACCAAGACCTATTCTTCCCCCTGACAGAGCCCTTCAGCAGTTTCATTCCCTGGAATCAGAATCGAGTGAGCCAGGAATGGAAGCAGACATCTGTACATTGGAGGTCTGGGTATTTACTTTAAGCCTTCTTCCACTGTACATGTTTGCAAAGTCGAAGGGTTGGCATGCAATCAGCCTTTATGATATACGTCCATGTCTGCCATCCTCCACATGTGATTCCAGTTTTTTCACCAACAGTTCTACCACAGAGTGTGTACCCCAGACATAGTTCTACCAAAGTGTGTACCCCAGATATAGTTCTACCACAGTGTGTACCCAGACATTGTTGTACCACAGAGAGCAGGTACCCAGACATATGCTCCACTCCTCCCACTACAGACAGGTGAGCAGGCGAAGCCCCATCATTTGTCTTGTGTATCACTCCAAATGCAGCAAGTGCCCAAATGGCTAGTCCATCTCCGGATGTCTGGATCATAGCTAGAGCTTTATCCCTCTGTGAAGTTACTTATTTATTTGTCTTTGTTTACCAGGAACATCCAACTGGGTAATACTCATTTTCAGTGGAGGCCCAGGGAGAAAAGCTCAATTTGTTTACACTGCATTATACTAAGTTCCATTTATACACAGAGTACATACACAGTAGTTAACATTTATACATTCTAAGATTTTACAGAGGTGGAAGTTGCTAAAGAGAAAGCCTACATGCAACTTACTGGATTGTACAGGCAACAGTTATGTGTAAAAATTCTTTGTCACTTCAGTGAGAGGGTGACAGTATTCTGTTAAAGAAGGGTATTTGGAGAGTCTTGAGTGGTGAACACAAAGATTCAACCTTGATATGAGCATGTGCAGGACCAAGACTGGTTAGGATGTGTTTTAAGCAGTAGTTTAACACTATAGAGTTTGTCAGAAAGTTTTATTTGTGTGAGGATATTATTCCAGAGTTTTGCAACGTATTGGGAGTACAGTGAGTCTCCTGCAACATTATTGGACTTATTTGTAAGTAATAAGAATTTGTTACTAGAACAGGGGTCCCTTGATGGACAGCAGGGCAGTAATAGGTTTTGTAGTGTAGGGCATTTTTCTGAATGATGAATGAGTTTGTGTGCTGCAGTTAGTTGTGACTATGTTAGGTAGCTGTGTAGTTCAAGCCAGTTTAATTGCTTTAAAATGTAACAATGGCGGGTCCTATAAGGGAGGGTGGCAAATTTAGCTATTTTATTGTAGCAGGAGGGAAGTTTCTTTCTTTGAGTATTGTTTAAGTTTGTTAGGATATCAGTGGCATACAAGAGAGTCGGCAATAAGAAGGTGGTGGCTGGAGTTTTTCTTGCAGTATCTGTAAGGAATCCATTGATCATATAAAGGGAGCCTAGATTCTGGTCTGCAGATTTAATGGTGTGGAGTATATACTGGTCATATCTGAGACTGTCATCTAGTATAACAACTAGAAGTTTGCTTTGAGTTACAGTTTCAATGACAGTATTACTTGCTGACTTTACAGTAAAAGATTGCTTCTGATTTTTGACAATTTTTTGAGATAAAAAGTATTAATTTAGTTTTGGCAGCACAGTGATTCAGTGGATAGTGTTGTCTCCTCACAGCAAGAATTTCCTCAGTCCACTTCTCGGCTGGGATACCTTCTGTGCGGAGTCTGCATGTCCTCCCTGTGTTTGCATTGGTTTCCTCTGGGGGCTCTGGTTTCCTCCCACATACCAAAGTAATGCATCAGGTGGACTGGGCACGTTAAACTGGCCCTAGGTGTGTGTGTGTGGTATGGATGAACAGGTCTAGCCAGCTGGCGGTGTAAACACTGGTTCTAGATAACCGTCAATTTTGAAGTGACACCCCAACCCCATGAGCAAAAATGGGAAAAAAGGGGTAGTAGATGGATGGATGAATAGATAAGAGTAGGAGCTTTGATTCTTTGAGCCAGGGGAAAAGTTTATTAAATGTTTTATATTACTATCTGTAAAATGTTTCTGCTTACAGGCTCCAGTCATGAATGAAAAAAACTTGCTGGAACTGTTCACCTATTCAGTTAACAGATAAAAAAATATTTAATTACTACACTAAAGTGTTTAAAATCAATTATACAAGGTCTCCCTGTTAATATTGGAAAACGTGCATGTGGATTGGCCAGCCCAACCAGCGTGCCCATTGTAAATCCCACAACATACCAATGGAAAAATCGTCCTGTCGCCCGGACTTTTTTCTGTTGGTATAAAAAAAAAAAAAAAAAAAACAAAGAGAGAAAACGGAGCAACAGAGACTTTCTTTTCTCCATTGCTTCCATTTCAAAGCACTAATGTACTGGGTATGCCTGGTAACGCAGGTCCCATACGCATTCGCAGTACATCAAAACCGGTGGAAGAACAGCAATCCGCAGTTATAAAAAGAAATTATTTAAGTAAAGTAAGTATTTTTTTTCTTAAATAATGTCATTGTATAATAGCAATAACAGACTCCGTGGTTGTGGTATATTGAAGATTTACCCACGGTTGCCTTTGTTTAATCACTCGGGCTTCGCCCTTGTGATTAAACCACACCAACCGTGGGTAAATAAGAAGTTATGTACTCACCATAACGTTCCATCTTACTAAGTATCTTCATTTGTCTGCAACCTTTGGGATATGGATCCAATCTCGGATCCGAGCCGGCAACTTCTACCACAGCATAGATCCGAGCTCCTAGCTCCTCCCTTTACCCACAATCCCCTGCCAACCCTGACTGACCACAGATCAAGTTTGCCCGATATAACAACTGTTACTGTGCCCCGGAAGGGGCTTATCTAAGACAGATCCTAAACAGAATCATATAGGTAAGGGGGAAGGAGGGGGGGGTGGTTGCAGACAAATGAAGATACCTACTCAGATGGAACGTTATGGTGAGTACATAACTTCTTAATCTGAAGTAGGCACTTCATTTGTCAGCAACCTTTGGGACAGAGTCCCCAGCTACCTGAATCCTGGGTGGCCTTTATGGAAGAATATTCCGGAGCACTGCAGAGCCAAAGGACGTCCTACCTCTGGAGACAACATCCAGTTTGTAATGGCTGATAAAGGTATGAGATGAAGCCCAAGTGGCTGCGGAACAAATATCATCCAAGGGGACCCTACATTTAAAAGCCGCCAAAGTAGCAACGGCCCTAGTAGAATGAGCTCGGACTCCCTGAGCTGCAGGCCTTCATGAACTCTGATATGCCAAGATGATACAATTAGCTATCCACCGTGACAGGGTAACTTTAGAAATTGACTTGCCTAAATTGGTTTTGGCAAAGGAGACAAACAACTGGTCAGATTGTCTATGGCCAGCAGTTCGATGAATATAAAAGCGTAATTGTCTGTGCACATCCAAGGAATGCAGTTTGTACTCTCCTTTGTTCTGGTAGTTGGGAAAGAACACGGGAAGATCAATAGATTGATTAATATTAGCTTCCGAAGATACCTTGGGCAGAAAGGACGGATAGATCCTGAGGTAAACTCTATCCTGATGGAAGACTAAATACAGCGGTTTAAACACAGAGGGCCTGAAGCTCAGAGACCCTTTTCGCTGACGTAATGGCCACCAGGAAGGCCGTCTTCCAAGAGAGGTATTTAAGATCAACCGTAGCCGCTGGCTCGAAAGGGGAGCTTGTCAAGGCCTGTAGAACCAAAGATAAATCCCATGGGGGTACTACCTCCCTGACTGGAGGTCTGAAAAGGAAGGTACCCTTGAGGAAAGCTTTACAAAGCTTGGAAGTAATTAGAGGGCCCGATTCATGCTCTACATGATAATGCGAAATCGCTGCTAGTTGTACCTTGACTGTAGAGCAGCTAGCCCCCTGATGAAAAAGGGTAGTTAGAAAATCCAAAACCGATGTAAGAGGCGCCATGAAAGGATCTAAGTGATGGTGCTCCGCCCAAATGGAGAAATGTTTCCACTTACTCCGATAGACCCTTCTGGTGGAAGGTTTATGTGTTGCTACTAGGATGGCTTTGACTGGAGAGGAGATTCCGGGAGTCCTTATCAGGAGTGGAACTGGAGCAACCAAGCAGTCAGCTTGAGGTTGACCAGGTTGGGGGTCAGGTCAGAAGACCCAGAGGGTGAATAATGAGATCCGGGAGGGGATCCAGAATCCAGGGTGGATGAATCAAATGAGACCACAGGTACGGGAACCACGTTTGACGAGGCCAGAATGGGGCAATGAGGATCATTTTGCTCCCCAGCTGACTGGCTTCCTGTAAGAGTTTTAGCATCATGGGCAATAGAGGGTAAGCATAAAGGAGACCGGGAGGCCAAGCATGTACTAGAGAGTCTCTCGGGGACACCCCCTGAGGGGGGATTAGAGCGAAGTAACTGTTGCATTTGGTATTTGAAGGAGAGGCAAAAAGATCACAACAGGGTTGGCCCCATTGGGCAAATATTTGCTTAGTTACTAGGGGATTGAGAGACCATTCGTATGGGTTCAAGATCGAACGACTGAGCCTGTCTGCTAGGATGTTGGACCGTCCCGGAATGTTCGTTGCAATGAGAAAGCGGTTGGTGGATATCGCCCATTCCCACACTCTCATGGCCTCGCGACAAAGAGGATAAGACCTGGTTCCCCCCTGTTTGTTGATGTACCAGACAACTGACATGTTGTCCGTTTGTACCGCAATCGTCCCAATCGGAAGAAGGCTGTAAAGTGCCTGCAACGTCAAAAGCACCGCCCTCATCTCTAGGACACTGATATGCAAGGAGGTCTCTGTGTCGTTCCACGTGGCTTGGACCGTTCTGCCTGAATAGTGCCCCCCCACCCCAGGCGAGAGGCGTCCGTGGTCACTGTGGCGACAGGGGAAGGCATCGAGAATGGTCGTCCCGTGTGAAGGCTCGGGAACTGGAGCCACCACACAAGCGACCCTCTGCAAGCCCTGCTTAGGGGAATAGGATGGGATGGGGGTTGCGAGACAGGGACCACTGCACCTGGAGGGTCCACTGCAGGACCCTCATATTTAGACGGGCTAGGGGCAGCAGAGGAATTGCTGCCACCATGGACCCTAGAGCCCTCTGGATCAATTCTGCCGGTGGAGCAGGAAGTTGGAGAATGGCCTCAACATGCAACCTCAGGTTCTGAAGCCGATCGGGAGTCAAGAAAGCAAGCATTAGTCTGGAATCCAATCTCGCCCCTATGAAATCTATTACCTGTGTAGGAGCCAGAGAGGATTTGGCCATGTTGACAGTCAACCCTAGGCGTGGAGCAAGATTGAGGAAATAAATCTCTGCCTGAACAGAGCAGATGCCTTGTTGGGGCGATGAGGAGCCAGTCGTCCAGGTACGGAAAGACCTGAATTTCCTGGAGCCTCAGGTGGGCCGCTATAACCGCCAAGACTTTGGTGAACACCCTGGGGGCTGAGGTGAGACCGAAGGGGAGGGCCCTGAACTGAAAGTGACTGGCTCCCAGCCGGAAGCGGAGGAACCTCCTGGAACGTCTGTCCACAAGAATTTGGTAGTATGCATCCTTGAGGTCTACCGAGCACATCCAGTCATTCTCCCGTAACAGGGGGAGAATAGATTGTAGCGTGACCATCCGGAACTTTTCTTTGGGTACTGCCAGGTTCAAGAGAGAGAGGTCGAGGATGGACCTCAAGTCCCCCGTCTTTTTTGGCACCAAAAAGAACCTGGAGTAAGACCCTGATCCGAGCTGATCTGGGGGATGGGTTGTATGGCTCTTTTTTGTAAAAGCTGCTGAATTTCTGTAGCAGCCGCCTCCCTCTGATTGGGTGGTATGTCGGGGAGACTTCTGGTTTTGGGGGTTACAATAAAGGGAATTTGGTAACCTCTGGATATGATGCGAAGCACCCAGCGATCTGTTGTTATGGACTCCCACATTGCTAGGTGCTTCGAAAGACGCCCCCAGTCTGCCTCCAGAGTGGAGCAGCCAGGCAACCCCTCAGGGAAGGGTTCTCTGGACCCAAAATTTCTGGGACCCCCTCTGCATCTAGGGCAGCGTCCTCCCTGTCCTCCTCTGCCACGAGAGGACTGGTTGTCCGGAGCAGACTGGGACTGATGCGATTTCCGGAACCACATCTTCTTCTGACCCTTTTGGTTCTTAGAAAAGGACCTCTGGGGAGCAGAGAAGCAGACTTCAACGGCAGACGTCTTCCCGTCTTTCTCGCTCTGGACTAAAAAGTGTCGCAAACGGTTTTGCCAAACAATGCAGAACCATCAAAGGGGGCATTCACGAGTGACGCCTTAAAGGGTTCCGAGAAGTCACAATGTCGGAGCCAGGCTTGGTGCCTCATTACCAGGCTGGCTCCACCAGCTCTAGCGGCTCCTTCCGTGGCGTGAGACAAGAGCCGCATAGAGGTGTTAGAAACAGAACGTAGAGTGGACATTCGGGAGGAGTACAGCTGCTTGTCCCCTTCCGACATGGACTCTGGGTGGGAGGCAGCGTATTCTTTTATTAGACCTCGCTGCATCCGGATGACGTGCCATATAGTTCAGCGGCCTCATGGAGAAGGTTGCTGAACTGAAGACCCGCTTCCCAAGGCGGTCCATCGCCCGAGACTCCTTGCTCGGTGGGTGGACCGCGGAGCTCTCCTGAGCCAACTACCTCTTGGTGGCCGCCGCCACCAACATGGCATCCACGGGGGGACCGCTGCTCCAGTGGGTTCTTTCTGCAGGGGGACTCAGGATCCTATCTGGGTGCTTGGGGACTGGCTCTACAGTGTCAGGCTCCTTCCAAGCCCTGGTGGAAATAAGGTCCACCAGGGGGTCGGGGGGAGGGGACACCCAAAAGGTAGATGGCCCTGCTTCGAATGCCTCTAGGAATACGGACTCATTGGAGGAAGCCTTGGGGGCAGACCACCCTCCCCTAATCCTGAGCATTTCCATGATGTCTCCAAAGGAGACATCCTCGGGGGGGTGACCTTGGGGAGCCTTCCCCTTCATCTAAGTCCATATCTTCCCTAAGGGACTCGGGGGGAGTCCACGTGCCTCCTCTTACACTTAGCCTTGTGAGGAACCTCCTCGGGGGGGGGGGGCTGTCCGAGGAAGTCTCACCAGCAATGTCACGTTCCAAAGGAACACCCAGAGGCGCTGAAGCAGGCTGCCCCGAAGGCCGGGTGATGGGAGCCTGAACCAGCTGAGAGGGAGTGCAGGGGGGAGCCAAAGCCAGGACCGGGGGCCCGGATGCACTCAACAGTGCCCTCTCCACCACAGCGAAAGCCGAGGGGGAGCCACTCTCGATAGGATCAGAGAGTCGACTCCCACTCAGATCCGAAGCGAGGACCGGATCCGGGGCAGAGACCCTCGGATCCGAAGGACCCGTGTGCTCTGACCGGGACGGAGCCGAAGTCACCCTGAATCCCTCGGATCCGAAGCTCAGTCCACGGCTCCGAGAGGTCGGATCCGACAAGCTCGAGGGACCAGTCGGTGCCGAAGTAACCAGTACTATCAGCTCCGACCCACCCCCGGATCCAACGCGGCTCAGCTCCGAATGCTCCCAACCCAGAAAGCGGGTCAGAGAAGGAGCGATTGGAGCAAAAAATGGGGTTGAGCTCCCCCCCCCGGAGGGGGGGGGGGGCAAGAGCACTCCCATCTGCAGCTGGGCCTGGATGAACCTCCTCATCATCCGGTCCATGTCCGCATCTGACATGCTAAAAGTGGACCTCAAAGAGGCCACCGAGGCAGACCTAGAGTGCCACCTCGACGGGGACCGGGTCCCTTCCTCCCCGAGTCCCGGTGAGAAACAAGGGGACCGGAGCAGAGGAGGAGGAGGCGATCCAGAAGCTCTGGATGGAGAAGCCCATTTGGCGGGCGGGGCCGAGGAGGAGTCCTCGGCCCGCCGCTTATGGTGCTTCTCTTTCCATTTGGCTTTCCCGGCCTCCCTCTCCTCCGGAGCTGAAGCGGGATGTTGAGTCCCGACCGGAGGGAGGGAGGCAGGGGTGGTCACCACCGAGGACTGGGTAGCGGCCACAGAAGCACCGGAGGCCAGAGCCGAATCCGGGGGCAAAAGGCCCGCCAGAATCAGCTTCGACCTCCGGTCCTTAAGTGCCCTGGGGTTGAATGCCGCGCAAATCGCACATCCCGAGGAGAGGTGTTCAACCCCAAGGCACCTAACGCACCGGGTGTGGCCATCCGCCGGTAAAAGCTTATGGCCACACTCGGTGCACTTTGAAAAGATGGCTTTAGGGGCCTCCGACATAGTAGCACGGAAACACACTCACTAGGCCCCTACACACACCACAAACACACACTACGACCAGCGAGGGCAGGGAGGAAAAATAAACACAAATTAAGTTAAATAGAGAGATATATAGGGCTAAGGATACCTAAACACTTGCTCACACTCACACGAAGAAAAGGGGAGTAAAAATAGAAAGTTTTTCTCACAAATCTTCACTAAGTAGCAGGAGCTCGAAAATCCAGCTTGTAGCTTGAAGTGCGGCAAACTAGATCTGGGGTCAGTCAGGGTTGGCAGGGGATTATGGATAAAGGGAGGAGCTAGGAGCTCAGATCTATGCTGTGGTAGAAGTTGCCGGCTCGGATCCAAGATCGGATCCATATCCCAAAGGTTGCTGACAAATGAAGTGCCTACTTCAGATTCTTCATTATACAATGACCTGCCATTAATATTCAAAAAAGTGCACGCTGATTGGTCAGCGTGCACATTGTAAATCCGAGTTATAGTAATGGAAAAAGGTCCGCTCGCCCAGACTTTTTCCATTACTATAACTCTTACAGCAACACTATCTCGCTATAGCGAGACAGCTTTAAAAAAAGCAACGGAGATTCTCCGTTGCTTTTTTTAAAGCTGTCTCATTATGTTAAACCCATTTAACATACCGAGACAGTTTGTAAAAAGCAACAGAGATCTTGCTTTCTCCGTTGCTTTTGCCCACAGTTCTGATGTACTGCGTAGGCAAACGCATGCGCAGTACATCAGAACTACCGCAGAATACCAGACAGCTGTGGAAGGGCAGCAAGGAGGCATTATAAATGCCATTATTTAAAAAAAGTAATTATTTTTTTTCTTAAATAATGTCATTGTATAATAGCAATAACCCACTTCTGGGTGTGGGTAATGCTGGATTTACCCACGGTTGGCTTTGTTTGGCCACTCGGGCTTCGCCCTCATGACCAAACCACACCAACCGTGGGTAAATCCAGCATTACCCACACCCAGGGGTGGGTTATTGCTATAATATACCACACCACGTTGTTGCTTATTGCTTAATGAAACACCACAAAGGGTGCCTCCCCTTAATTGCATATACTAGCTACACAACCATAAAGATGCCATTAAAGTCAATAAACTGTGTTATTTGTTAACAGCACAGTTTATTTCAACAAAACCGTCAACTCGGGGCTTTGTTACAGAACTGTTGCTTTCACTATGACTTTTGCTCCATTTGCATCCCTGCTGAAGCATTCACTGCAACATGCTTCTGTTTTAAACCATGCCCCTTTAGATTTTCTTGCTGGTACACAAGAGGCTCTTTAGATTAATAGTTACACAACTTGTGATGTGAAGATAAGGCAAGCTGTGGACTGGGATGTAAATCTAGATATTTAAAGGGCTGCATGGAATGTAAAGTACCCCCCTGTGAGGTACAAGACCATTTATGAGAGACTCGAGAGACGTTACTGTAACAGCACAGTTTTCGTAACTTTTTTTCATTTTATTTTAAACATCTTTATTGAATTATCACTTGTGACATAAGAACATTTATATTTACATAAAACTAATCAAACTGTATTAACAAGTTAAAATTAACAAACAATATGCTTCATATATTGCTATATCATACAACATAAGCAACATTAAATAACTTATTCAATTCCTGCCCCTTTTTTAAAGAAACATCTTTATTAAACCATCCCTTACGACATAAGCAATCATACATTTATATAAATGAAAACAAACCACGCTAACACAATCCTAGCTGCAAGCATTTTACATCACAAACCATACTGACATACTCCCAGTTGCAAGCATATACAATCACTCACAATCTACCCAATCATTTTCAGTCAAACATTACATAGCTCATTTAAGTCCTTACCATCTTTTAAACCTCATTCTTGCCCTGTATGTACTGTTCCCACAATTCCCATTTTTTTTCCTATGTAGTTTGCTCCCACCTTTTTCTAAATATTTCAATTCCAGTTGTTTTATCTCTGTTACTATATTCAGTACTTTTAATATAGTTGGTCTAGATTTTGGTTTCCATGTTCTAATAATTGCCTTTTTTGGCAGCCACCATAATTAGAGACAGCAATGCCTTACCATGTTTAGACAATTCCAATTCTGTACCATAGTTCAGAAAAATCATCTCCCCTGTCGCACCAATCTGCCGACACAACATCTCTGACAGTGCATCCCGCAGTAATCCTTAAAGTCTGCCAACTTACTGCACTCCCAGAAAAATATGTTCCCAATTATCACCCCCCCCCCCCAATCACACCTCCAACATTTGCTATCTACCTGAGGAAAAAATCTGTGGAGTTTCCGTGGGGTATAAAAATATCTATGTAAACATTTCCAAGCAAAAAATCCTAAATCTTCTAGATCTTGTTGCATATTTGGGAGACATACATATATCCTTCCATTGTTTCTTTGTGAATTGCTTATCCAATCTCTCTTCCCAATCCTTTCTAACTCCTCTGATTGATTTTTATAGTTATCATGCAATATTTTATATGTTCTACTAATTATTCCTTTTTTAATGGCAGCTTCTATTCTACAGTCTACTAAAAACTCTACCATTGCTGGTCTTTCATTTAGAACATCCCTATTTTCATTTTATTATTTGGTTTACCCATGACTACTGACAGCCTTGCCAATTAGAGAGATTTGAGCCCATTTTATCTCCTTTCAGGATGAAAGACAATTATTCTATGATCATCATACAGGAAGCCATCAGGGGAAGAAATGTCAGGGGAGAGGCACACAGCAAGTGAACCCTGGGGCCATCAGGCAGTTCCCATAAATGATGTAGTCCCTCAGGCAGAACGATCTCTGATCACAAGCAGATGGCTCCCTCTAGGTCCCTATTCTCCTGACATATTATTGGGAGATGTATCCCTGTAGCACATCCTGTCCACCCACCAGGAGAAGTAGAAACTAGTGCTTGTGCACTCCTCCTTCCCCATCTATCTCCTCCAGCATCAAAGCAGCTATAAAAACAGGGTCGACCAGGTCACAGTCACGGCTCAATCTCTCTAAACTATGAAGCTAGATAATTTTTTTTCTTAGCATTCTCTTCTAAACTAAGTAAATAAGAAAAAAGTTAACTGCCCTGAAGTAATTTCCAAATGTGGAGTTACTGCAAAAGTGGGATGAACTTGATGTTAACCCAGCTTAAGAAGGGGAGTTAAGGGAGTTAGGACTACACATGTTAACCATGTTTCCTGACCAGTTGGGGAATAACAAATACAACCTGCTTAGAAATTATGTGGTTTGGGGGGGGTACCGTACTGCTGCAGAGCACAAGTCCAATTTGCAAATTGGACAATAAAAAGCAAAGGACCAGAGTGAGCCCTATGGGACTTGTACACTACTACCGAAGATAGATTGGGACTGCCTGACTAATTAATTATGAATGAACATCGAAAAACTACTACGTAAGCACTAAATACATGGGTAACGACTCATAATGCATTAAGTACTGCAGGAAAAGGATTGATGCACTGAACTAACGGCTATGGTCACAATAATAAAGACTGCACCACTGAGTCACCCTTGATCCTAGCTAGACAGAACAACTGCATTGTCTCCATAAAGTACTGTCCCCTTTCTGAAGCAATGCAATTGTGAGGGGATGAGAGGCAACTTGGGAAGATGCAACTCTTTGTACCACTTCTGAGACAGCGGCAAAACAAGAGAGAAGGAATGATATCATATAAGGAGGAGGGAGTTCTCTCATTTTGGACAAAAAATTCCTGTGGATATTCTGCAAAGGTGAGAGATGATGTCACTTTTCAATGACAACTCGATAGTATACTGAAGAGGCTTGTTATAGAAGTATTTTAAGTTTTAGGACTTTGGGAGTTAGACCATCTCAGCCTGCATATTAATATTTGTGCAGTTTTCTTATCCAGCTAATTACTTATTGAACTGTTCTACAAGAACTATTGTATACATTTATGTATTTATTTATGTTTGCTAACTGACTGAGCCAAAGTGGATGGACTCCTTTCAGCCACAGCCCAGGAGTTACAGCAGAAAATGGAAAAGGCAGAAAAATACTACAGTAACTGAGGAAAATATTGTATAGACCTTGAAAGTGCAATAACAGTAAATTTCAAACATTATCACAAGGATACAGAAGATCTGCTCAACATTTGTATATTTATTATGCAGCAGAAGTACCCACTGCACTTAATGTTACTTTTATTACATACTGGGTTTATGCCGTGGTTAGCTAGATGTTAAAGAGTTAGTGGGTGTTGGGGAGTTAGGAGGGGACTTGAGTTAGGAAAGACAATTCAGGTAGCAGAGTAAAGCTTACAGAAAGAAAGGAGAAAAAATATTAGTGCTAGGTCAATTTAGGTTAACGGGGATGAGTAGAGTATTTATAAAGTTGTACAGCTGTAGTTGCAAAAGGAGTGCTGAAGTGCTGTAGAGCTATCACCTAGATTTATTCACACGTTACAGTTCCTATTAAATGCTAGCAACCATATGCTATGCTAACCTTGTAAACTCTTTACTGTATCTACAGACTGCTATTCTGTTGACCAGTGAATGACTTTTCCAGCTTTATACACCTCTAACATTTCACAAACACTGGCTTCCTGGCTTCCAACTTAGTACAAGTGAGAACTGTGGTATATTTTCCATTACACTGACCATTTACTTTTCCAACATTTGGAAATGTGAAGTTACAAAGGCTGTCACCTGTTTTACAGTCTTGTGCAGATTTTTCTTCATTCTGGATGTTCCTGGGAAGTCCAGATGCTGAATGCCATCTGCCATTCACATGTAAATGATGTAATTAGTGGACTTGCGTCTTTTCTTGCCAGGCCTCTTTATTGTGATCTCATCGTTATTAAATTTTAGTTTTCCATCATGTACACCCTGTATTTTTCACCGGCAGCTTTTGCTAGATAAGTTGCATACTATCAACAGTATTGCCTATACTTCTGTAACTTTCAGATCGACAGTTGCTTGTATTACCTCAGTCTGCTACTAAAACATCTAGACTGGATTTTTTGTATTCCAGGTTTCACTATACTACAGTGAGGCTCTCCTATACTATGGCTTGTCTGTTTGCACTCTGCTAGTTTGACTTTCTTTTTACTGACACCCAGTATGATTTTGCAGGAGACTGGGGGTTGCAAATGGTCAGGGAGCAGGAGGTTCTCATTTTTTGAATGCTCTGAACAGGGAGCTGTGCTGTGATTAGGGTTACTAGTCACCACCAAAGTATAAGGTGCTACTCAGCCTCTCCACCTCTATGTGGTAACCTGGAAGTCTTTCATCTCCTGCCTACAAGTAAGAGTCGCTTTGCTGCATCCCAGTTTAAAGCAGTGCTTTTTAAAAAGCCAGATCAGTACTGAACTGGTATTCTCTCAAATTTGCTTGGCACAGATGCTATGGAGTTTAGCACAGAGACCTACTTTGATGACTGCTTTGGATCCCACTTACCTTAAGCCCATTCCACAAAGTCCCTGCGGTATTCACAGGTCTAGGCTGGGTAGTATCAGCAGTGGGGTAGGCACTTGATTTATATCTAAACTTGGGATGTTCCAGAAGAACACTGGTAGCATCAACACCTTCATGCACATCATTGAAATAAGGTGAACTGCAGACTTATTCTCAGCATCAGCCCTTTGGATGTCTGGGAGCATTTATAGGGACAAATTATTATTTTTTTTTTTAGTGTAGGCGAATGGCAAGGGATGACTTTTCCCCCATTTCTACTCTTGCAGTTCTGAAATATGTAACAGATCTTTCTGAACGCTATCTCACTTATTAATTTATTAAAATGAATCTGACTGCTATTTCTAACTTTTATCAAGGCCAAGTTAAGAATTCATTAGTACTGCTGAAAGTATGAAAGTCCTTCTTCATTTATCAACATAAACTCATACACAAAAGAAAAATGCTTTAACATAAGGTTAACAAACAGCACTGATATTAAATAATGAGCACTTTAAGCTGCAGACCAGCATACTAACAGCGTCAATAATTATTTAAGTTAAGGGAATTCAGAGGGCAGCTTTACTTAGGAAGGAAAAGTGCAGAGGGGAAAAAGGGACGACCCTTGAGTGGCACCCTAAGATATGGGTCTGAGGGTGGGACTGAGAGGTCAGTTTTGACAGAAAAGATTCTGTTAACTATGAAATTGGACAGCTGTTCAGTAATTTTGGGGCTGAAAGCCTGCACTGTAACAAACACACCCGCAAAGCTTCTCACTTCAAACTGAAGATTGCTGTGAGGTCCATAAACACTGCCCCAGTAAGGCTACCTTTTACATATTAAAAGAATGTCATTTGTGAGGGTTCAGAGACTAGTCATAAGACTCCTTTCAAACCAAAACACATTCTGGTGATTTATGTTCAGATTACAAATGGCATTTTAAAAGCTCCAAGAAAGGACATTTTAAGTAATAAAAAGGCTCAGATGAGTGGAAACAGGCTGGAAATCAGTGGAAGAACAGGAAGTAGAGATTTAAGTTAGATGGTGGATGACAGCACTTTTGCAGACACTAAGGAAAAGCAAGTCAGTCATAAAGGCTGGAAATGTGGTGCTAAGGGATAAAGCCTTAACAGCCGCACAAGTGACTTGAGATCAGTTAATAGCTGGAGTGCTAGCAGCAGCTGGCTGGGAGGACTGATGTAAGTGCCTGTTGCCAGTTCACCCATCCTGGAGGGAGGTTAACAGAGTTATTTTTTTTTTTGTCCAATGTAACCCACCAACTCTATTGCGACCAGTCAGTCCCGCATGCTTCCCTTCTTTGTGGTGAGAACTGATTCCAGGTTACGATCATAAAGGCAGCCAAAAGGAGTTTTCAAGTGATGGCCTAACTCCCTGCCAGATGACATGAGTGCTCACTAGTCTGAGGGTTTGCAACGCCTCTCTTTCTAAGCACTTCCACGCCATGCACTCTTGAGAGCTGTATGCTTCTTCCTCCTGAGAGGAGTGCTTATCTACCTTGGCAGGACCAAGGACACATCCTAAGTCTATGAGCTGCCTGCCATTTTCCACTTTGCTTTTTATGGGCACTGGAACTGCAGTAGACAGGACCATCTCCCGCTATCCAGGATGGGTCAGTTGGCATCAGCAGCTCATTCCCAGCCTCCTCCTCCCAGTTCCGTCACTGTACAAGCTGCTAATCGTACGTCAGGGTTGTGGGTCACTGTCAGTGCTTCAACCCTCTGCAATATGTAGCTAGGTGGATGCCAGTTTTTAAATTAAGACTAGTGGCATCATCCACAAGATGGACAAAGTCAAGGTCTTCCAAGTACCTGATGATTTCATTGTTAAAATGACTTAACAGTTTGGCTTTAAACTCTCCTATAACTATGAAGTTCTTGTTTATTTTTGCAGTTCCCCAAGAACACAATATAACGAAATGCACAAAATGCAACTCAGCCACAAGAGCTTTCTAGTCAGCATTTTTTTCCCTATAGGTCTGCTATCTTGCTCACGACAAGCATGGCTTTATAAATAAACATGCCTTGTCTTAAGTACTACTGTTTCCTTAAAGGTCAGCATTTTAAACAAACAAGACGCCATGCATGCCTCTCAGCCTTCTTTTACTATTTTTTCTTTCTTTCAAGATAAGACTTACATTTATAGGACTTGGCTAGTTGTAATGATCAGAATTCAAACAAGTGTGCTATTTCTCTGTGTACTGCCTGTAAAATACCAATCCACATAAACCTTAAACAGGAAAGGAATGGACCACAGATCCTTCAGCTGTGAAGCAGAAGCAGTAAGCAATGTGCCAACACTTGCTGCCCTGTGGTTATTTTATGAAAAAGCTTGGTTTACTCAAAGTGTCAAGAAGCAATTTCCTGCTTTCAACACGATACTTAGATTGCTGCCTTTATAACTGTTAACTCATTGTAGATCTACAAGAACATGAGGCGTGGAATTTCATTCGCTGGTGTACTTTTATTTACAACAACTCTCCAGAAGCTGCTGTTGTCAACACATCCCTCTAACCAGCATTCTCCTCTACTGGCTGGATTTTTCTCCAACCACCACCACATCATCAAGGCTTGGGACAATCGCTCACTCTTCTACAGTTAAAGCTTCTTACTTGCTAAAACTACAACAGTCCGCTTGTCTGAATAAAGAAATCAGTCCACTGTTGTCTCCACACATCTTAACTCCCTACTTAATTTCTACAAATCAGCCGCATTTCTTTTTCCCTGGATAAGAGAACATTCTCATTTCTCAGTGGGATACTGCACTGTTTTAAATGTGCTAATGTCTAGCTAAAAGAAGCTGCATGCCATGTAGGTCACACTCTAGAAATAGCATGATTAAACACTTTGTAGAGGCTGGTAACCCATCCCCAGTGTCTGTGTTGTCTGTAAGACATTTCCATCAAACATTGTTACTGCACCAGCCTAACAAACAGAACAGGAAGCCACATCAGCAGTTTGGCACGTATGTGAAAGCACATGCAAGCCTGAGCCCAGTAATGTATGCACTGCATCAACAGCATACCCACAGCTGCTAAAGGGGAGGAGGACTGATAAAAAAACACCCCCAACTATAGGTATGATGGCTAATCACCTGTAGGCTTTTGCCCAAGTATTGTAGGGTAAAGGCAGGATGGGTGATTACAGGAGCTGATCAGTCAATGGAGGGAGATGATGGTCAGCTGAGATACGGCCAGAAAAAACAAACATGCTTTTCTTTTCTCCAATGTGGAATCTATGTATCCTCATCTCATTAACTATATCCCTCTCACCACTGAGTAGTGGTGCTAGAAAATGTCACTTCACAAACCAACTGCAAAAATCCTGTTTTAATTCACAGCTGTGCAGAGATACTTCAGAGGTAGCTCTCTGTTATTCCAAGACTTGTTACTGTGAACCCCAGAATAATTTAGCTGAAAGAGTGAAAATGCAGATTTACATGTACCAATTCTAATATTTCTGCTTCTCAGAGTATTTCCTTTCCTCCAAGGGATGACTATGTTGGAGCTGGTATATAACTTCAAAGGTGCGGGCTTGCCCCATTCACAGGGGAGTAGAAGGTCTTGTCCCCTAAAAAAAAATGAAGGGAAAACAGTTGTATTTGAGATTTGCTATACTCTTTTATTTTTGTAATTACAAGTCCCAAAACTACAATAATCAGCTCACTTCATGCTTACAAAACAAATACTGGGTATCTGTTTTGTAAGTTTTATTCAGGGGAATGTACCACTACAAAACCTTGCTCAGTCAACAGTGGTTGTTCAGTTTCCAGATATCTCTCATTCTAATGAGATTTGCTCGTAAACTTTTCTTATCAGACTGCCCAGGCCTGTCATTAACTTTTATATTTAATGAAGCATGGTGAACATAGGATCTCTTTTGGCAGGGTAACTAAATGTTCCTAAACCAAGAAAAAGATCTGGTGATGCAACATCCTTTTTCTGTCAGGAATCTTTAACTCATTACATCTGAGTGTGCCTCCAGGCATTTTTACAGTTAGTTCCTGCGCCTCTAGGTGTCAAATATTAATGCAAATATGAATAAGCATTAATTCTAAAATCATAATACATAGAAGGTATCAGAATATTTTATCTTGAAGCATACATGAAGGCAGACGCAGCTGTACTGATATTTGACCTCTGTCAATGAGTATTTATTAGAACTTTAAGGTGATAACTTCATTTTTTTATGGCTCAACCACACCCACTGAGTTTTAAAGGTACACAACCAAAAGAACTGTTCTGGAGGGAATGTTAAGGTGAGCTCCCCCTCAAACTGAGGATTATCCCATGGAAACTGGCTTTTAAGGCAGTCCTAGCAACATCCACTAAAACAATGGAACCCCCACCTTTGGTACTGTTTTAATTTGGTAACCAGTATACATCCGTACAGCAGTCTTACCTAACCTAATGAATTACCACCTTAGTTATAATTCTGTATCTGTTTCATCCTTTTAAGTAACCCATACTGTATGCACATGCAATTATACATTGACTTATTTTCACTAAACATAATTAATTCCAGCTTGCTTGCATCTTGTTATGCTGTTACAGATCAACCTGAAACTTGACACAGTCATCTGCAACTGACCGTTCTATTTTGCATTTAGCCTTAAGGACTGAATTTATATGACAACTTGCACAATATGCAAGGTCCTTTTGCACATTTCTCAATAATGTGAAGGGTGATGTCGATTCATAGACATTAACTACACAGCCACGCAACAGTTTGTACAGCGTAGTATGTAGCACATACAAGAAAGTGTGTAAAGATATAGATATCATCTAGTGCAAGGAAATGAGTGATACACATAGTGTACCTATCAGGCTTTGCTGGTCGGTGCATGGTCTGCACCCCCCCCAGTGTACCATTTGACAGTTGTACATTAACAATGTTACACATGATGCATTGTGTTCCTATCAGGCTATGCCGGTCAATGCACTGTCTGATCCCATGTGCATCCCGTGATATTCCCACAGTAACAAATGTTACACATGATGTACACAGTGCTCCTGTCAGGCTACGCTGGTCAGTGCACGGTCTGCTCCAACTGTGTATCAGACATCACTTTAGGAGAGCACAGTAGGGAGAGTGCGGAGGGTCAGTGTTATCATTTGCACAGAGACAGGAGACAATGACACAAAACTAATAACACAAACCAGTTGGGAGGCACGCCCCTGGGCTGCATGTGGGAACTGTGCTAGGTCAAAGGATAAATGGTGTCACAGATGATTTCCTCCAATGACAGACACCTTATGTCACTCTACAAGTGGGACAGGACAAGGGTCAATACCTCCCACAGCTGGAATGGTGCGTTACTTGTGATCTGAACCTGCACGAGGTTCACTGCTGACCTGTTCCAGTCTTGAAAGCAGGTAGTCATCACAGCTCATGATGACGAGTGGCAGGCAATTGGACAGCTTCAGACCCAGCTGCTGAGTACGTTCATACATAAATATTTAATGTACTAACCTACAACATGGTACATCTCTATGTAATAAACTGAGTTAGACTTCCAGCTAAATTATCAACACATATCTTAAATTTACGAGATACATTAAAATGGGGTATATTTGAAGTTTAAAATGTTTAAAATTGATCAAACAGTTCATCGCTCACTATTTCATGCTCTACTGGGGTATTGCACCCTATATTTCACTAACTTAAAGCTCTCAGGGGCTATATTTGATGTTTTTAATATTTTTATAACCTTTGATATTTTTTATTTTTTACCTTTTTTATATATATATATATTTTTATTGAACTTAATTTTACCTTGCCAAACTTTTAATCTTCAGTAGGCACGTAATTGAGCAGGAATCATTCAGGCCAGGATACTTATATGCATTTAATTTTATCTGCCAGAACAATTCCAATTCTTCCAACTTCAAGCCCTCAGGTCCCCCTCTGATGTCATGTGACTCGATCTATCACTAAGTACTTAGACGTGTGGTCTGTTTCTGCCGAGATGTGTTTTGCTAAAGCATTATCCAACTTCCCTTTGCTGACAGCATACTGATGTTCATAGATGTGTTCACGGAATCTATGCTCTGTTTTGCCTATATTACAGGCAGGGCATTTTTGACATTTGGCAAGGTAAACGACTAACTTGGAATTACAACTGAATTTATTTCTGATTCTATATGTAGTGTTATTGATGCTGAAAGATGTTGTTGCTTCTATGTGCTTACAAAATCTACAAGTTTCACATTTGAACATTCCCAGATGACTTGATTTTCTAATAATCTTAGACTCCAACAAATTTTTCAAGTTGGGGCCCCTTTTAAAAATAATTTTAGGTGGACTCCCTACCTTCTGGAATAGTTCAAAATCACTTTTAATTAGATCCCATTTCTTGTTTAGAATGGATCTCACAATGTAGCTATCTGCACTAAACGATGTAATTAAACTCAACATGAAGTCATCGGGTCTATCCACCTTTGATTCTAAGGTGCAGATAGGCTGCTCATTAACAATGACAGAATAAGTGACACTGGTTATACCCAAGATAGGAGAATATATGCCTCTAATCCTCTTAGACTTAACTTTACTAATCAGGGAATCAACTAATTTCCTTGGATAGCCCCGGCTAATAAACATTCCTTTTAAAGCTGCACATTCCAAGTTAAATGCATCCTCTAAACTATCCTAGCTGCTCTTACTAGTTGTCCTTTGACTTAATTTGACACATGCCTGGGTATCTCAGTATCCTCACCAGAATTTGAATATAAGTTAGATTAACCCTGATCTACCCTCAGGCAACAAGGAGAAATGGCTGTCACTGCTTCTTCCTCTGAAAGCACAACATACAGACCTCACCTTCTCTGCTGGTAGCATCTAGTCTCATTTTTAACATATTTATGAAAGGAAACATGTGTTGTGCCATCTTTCATAGAACACATCCAGAATGTGTAAGAACCAAAAGCAAACCTTTGCTACATACTCCTACTCTACTCTATCACCCAATGAAACATGGGTGGAATGGAACAGCCTGGCACAACATTCACACCAAAGCTAGGTATAAATGCCAATGAAGTCTTTTTCCAGTGACATCAGAAACTCCTCCATATTGGTCGATCTGTCTTTTGAACCCTGAAGGGCCACAACTTCTGGTGTACCTCTCAGCTGCAATCATCTGTGCCTTGTGCTTGGCCTGGCTGATCATCTGTCATGTGATGGCAAAAATGGCCCACTATGCAGTTGTGCCCACCCACTGCAATGAAGTCTCACAGCATGGCCTACCACATCTAATCGCTTAACGGGTGGTGTGTACCTCCTCTACCCATTAGTCATAGCGCATGCTGCCAGACTGCCTACACCAAAACATCATTTTTAGCAGTGCTGAAATTTTTCAGCCTCAGTCTGCATCATTCTGTGGACAAGCTGTCTCCTGTTTAGATGCAGGTAACATACAAACACATACTGCTAAGGATATCTGTACAAGTACTGAGAAAGTAACTGTTCTACAGGGTGCAAAGTCACAGCATGCAGGCCCTGCAAAGGTGAGCTACACGTAACTTAATACTGTACAGAGATTAATTTGTACATAAAACTAGAGATTAATTTGTACATAAAACTGTCTGCGGACATGGCATGGTAAAGCCACTAACCCAAATAAGCTGTTTTCACTGAAACATCTAGGCATCCAGAGCAAAGATAAAAAATACAGATATGTCTAGTTAACTTGCCTAATCTTCTACCATGGCAGTGATATCCAACACCACTGTCAAAATGGAAAACATACACCTTTCAAGCAAAGTCTTGGTATCCAGTCACAGAAAAGTTTTCATAAAACCACTTCACTGCACTGCACTCTTTGCCAAGCATCCATGTGTTTATATCCAGTTTGTGTGCTACACAGAGGAATATAAAATATAGTGAATGCCTGTGAACTGCATTATTCCACTTTCATGCACCACAACCTTTGTATGCAATGGATACATGAGAACTTTATCACATTCACAGAAACTCAAGACTGAAGCACAAGAGTTATACGTAGATGGGCACTGGAAAATTGAGCTACAAATGTTTGCACATAATGTGAATCTCAAATGTACACAGCTATGGAACTGCTTGCCATTTTACTTTACCATTTGGCTTTGAGCATCCCGTGAGGCAGACACCACTTGTAGCACTTCAGGCGTGCAGGTCCTGCATGATGTACAAAACAGGCAAAGACTTTTTTTATCTCCTCCACAGGCACCAGCAAATAAGTCATTTTACCTGACCTTTCCGGAAGGCAAACACCTGGCATGGCCTAGGACAGAAGCTAACAAGAGCTACAGACATCTCATGGCATTATGATGACCTCAGACTTCACATACCCAACGTGCTGCATTAGTGGAAAGTAGAAATACTAGGACAGTACTAAGACAAGCAATGCAAGTCTTTTTTTTTTCCTCACAATAATTTTGCCTTCTAAATACATACCACTCAATAAGATAATGTTACGGTGTTTACTTTCCCCTTTAGCTCATGACAAGATGCAGCACCTAAAACGGATGGGCTGTCACAGGACACATAAGAAACTGCCTGCAGATAAGGTGTGTAAGACTACTATCTGACTTAGAGTAGACTATACTTCCATCACAGGTCACACAAATTTAGGAGGACTTTCTTCATTGCATCTCCACCATGTAAATCCACATGATGAAGAACAGGAAGCCCAAGTGCCTTAACCACCATCTCCTGTCGATACGGCTTACAGTGGGCATGATGCTGAAGATGCGGCTGGCTCAAGACTCCCCTCAAGTGGAAATCCATGCCCTGCCACCAGTAGACCATTCACAGATGAAGCAGCTGGCTGAAGCAGTGATGCAGCATGAGGTGAGGCAATGTCCCCCAACTGTAATACACCTTTTTTCCATATCTGACAGGCTAAGGCGCTAGTGCAGCATAATTTGAAGCAATGACTTCCCAAACTAACCTGCACACTCTTTCCAAAACAGATTTTCCCCCTTATAAACTTTAACCCATCCATAATTTCTTTAGACAGAAAAAAGGAGAGTCTATCACCACAAAATTAAACTTTTCCCTACCTTCCCACATACAAGACTACTTCCATGCAAACAACTAGTCATGGCTACAGTTAGCCAAATGCTCTGCTTTGTGGGAGCACATGACTCAGCCAGACACACTAACTGCTGTGTCACTCTTTCCCTGCTGGCTACAAAGAGTCCAGCAAATCAGGCAGTCTCCATCCCTCCACAGTAAGTAACCTGGCATTGTCTTTCTCTGGCAGTTCAACTCAGACATTTAAGGTTTTAAGCTGTTAAGGAGCCTCATTATGTAGTCCTGGGTTTGATTCCAACAAAATGTCTGCTTGCAAAAAGTGCAACTCTGACTAGGTCACTTAGCCAGACAGCGTTACCAAGTGTGTTCAGTGGATTTTTCCAGTTAACAAACCTAAAAGTAAATCTACTCACACCACCCTCCATGGCATGCTGCTCTTGGGTCTAGGTCATTAGGTGGCAACAGGTCATCCATGTTATGGTCAGGGCTTTCTCTCTCTGAGCCATGAAACAGTCACTGTTGATAAGTTGATTTTTATAGTTAAACATTTTTCATAGTTATTTTAGCTTACTTAAAACATTTCTAAAGATTAGCCTGATATCCTTACTGCAAGCTTTGAAGAAATAACCACAACTACCTCCTGTGTAGCTGCGGTGGTGGTGCTGCGGTAGCATTGTCACCTCACAGTTAGACGTTGCTCGTTCGATTCTCAGTTAGAGCGTCTACTGTGTGACGACATGCGTGAATGGGCGTTCCTTCATTGAAGGTTGTGCGTTAGGCCCGGCAAGCCAGCACATAAAACTCTACTGCCAATCATTAGCGGACCAGAGTTCCGCTGTGGCGACCCCTAACCAGGAAAAGCCGAAAGCCACACACACACACCTCCTGTGTACCTCTAGGAAAATATGAATATTCTTACATACAAATAAAGTAAAAGGTCGTAGGCTGAATTATACTTGTTTTACCTTCCTCACTGCTGTAGCAATGGTGCTTTACCATACTTTGCACCGTACAATTTCTCACTCTGTATGTTCACTGCTGTTTGAGTATTGTTGCATTATTACTCTTAAAGTAGCAACACTGCTTTGTAAAAGCTTCTGTACTTTCCCTCCTAAGTATCCTTCAACAATATACTCTGCATACATTATAAAATTGGTTATAACTGAAAAAGGTTTGTATGCATCGTCAATTAGATCCTAAATAACAAATAAAAACAAGGAAACAAAGCAATTTTATATTACAATTACTCAAAGGCAACTCAGCTAAAGTACTCAAAGGACCCAGATATCTTCCATGTCCATTCGGTCTTAAGCCATTACTGATAATCATGTCCTTCCCAACAAAAAGCAATATGACACCCAGAATTACTGACATTTTTTGAATAAAACTAATACCCAAAATAAAAAATAAAAATAAAATTCCTCCAAAGGTCAATTTTGTATTAGAAAAGCACAGTGAGGTTTGTTACTAAAATATAGATGAGACATCTGGGCTGGTGAGAGAATAAATTAAATATATTAAACCAATTACTCACAATGTAATTTAGAATAACTCCAGGAACCACTGATGTATCCCCAGTTAAGTGATTTAGTCTAATACAAAGATGTTATCAGAATCTACAGATTCACTTTTAAATCCCATATAAACCAATCACATTAATGAAATATACACGTATGTGCGCAACTGTAAAAAAGACACTTGGTACATCCATTCAAATATAAATTACGTTATTACATCCATTCAAATATAAATTATATAAAAATGATTAAATTACTTAACCCCATTTATATTTCTTATAAAATTATCTGTCTTTAATATTAAAATACTAGTCAGATTATTAACATTTATGAAGAAGTATATCAAAAAAGAAATGACATTATTTGTATTACACAAATGAGCTTAATCTGTGGATTTTGTTAAGAAATATTAAATGAGGGGATACATGGGTGGTTGCAACATTGTGAGTAACTGGGTTTAACTTGTGGACCATGCTGGCTGTAGAGTAAATTAAGACACAGTTATGAGAATATTTCTTGTTTTCAGCATTTAAATCATCTTAGGATGAGGACTTATAAAACCTGGTGCTCTAGCATAACTTAAACTGAACTGATATGTTCAGTTGTGCTGCTGTGCCAAGTTTGTGAGTAGCAGTCATGCACACTTCCATGGGGGCCACATCAAATCATCAGGGGATATGCACATTCCCGCAGGGACCACACCTCATCACCACTGAATGGGCATGAGAGTGAATTGCTCAACTTCAGTGTTATGCACTACTCTGCTGAGTATTATGCAGTCCTACAAACAAATATAGACACACACACACACCTCTCCCCACAGTAACATACACACACCCACCTCTCCCCACAGTAGCATACAGGCACACACCCACCTCTCCCCAAAGTAACATACAGACACACATCCACCTCTCCCCAGAGCAGCATACAGACACACACACCTCTCCCCACAGTAACATGCAGGCACACATCCACCTCTCCCCACAGTGACATACATACACACACCCACCTCTCCCCAAAGCAGCATACAGACACACACACCTCTCCCCACAGTAACATACAGGCACAAACCCACCTCTCCCCACAGTAGCACACACACACACACACACACACACACACACACACACACACACAAACACCTCTCCCCACAGTAACATATAGGCACACAGCCACCTCTTCCCACAATAATATACAGACACACAACCACCTCTCTCACGCACAAAACACCAACAGATACTCATTTCATTTACTTTTATTTTTCTTTCCAGTTTGTTAACCCAGACAGTCCAACAGGGTTTTGGGCCTCCTTTTCATCAAGCGTCTCAGGAAGAAAAGCTCCAAACAGGAAAATTACTTTTTAACAGATAGTTACATATACACTATTTATGTGCAGTGTATTATACAACATACAGAAGTACGATGAAAGTAGCACATATGTTCTAAATTATTTTACAAATACATATAATTATAAAGCATAACATAAATCAATGTGTTTTCTAGCAGACACATGACATACAACAGAAAAATAAAGCACACTATATTAATCAAGAGAGCACATATAGGAACAGGGTAACAGTTTGCTATTATGAAGCTATTAAAATATAGTAGAGAGATTGTATTGTGAGAAAGTACAGTTGTGTACACTTACCATAAATGTAGATGTTCGAGTGCATTCACTGCTGCAGTCATTACATTTGGGTTATCCTGCTGGCAGGTTGCCCTCAGTCGGCCTGAATTCCAAAGTCTTGGGTCCTGCGTCAGTTGCTGTCGCCTCTTCCCTGATGTCAGGTCATCAGGGGTATAAAGATGCAGCCAACGCCATTTTATTCAGTTTTTCTGCCCCAGATGTCAGGTGCCCCCAAAAGGGTAGGCTAAAATGATACAAGTAAAACATACAAGCCCCAAAATAAGCTTTACCTTCATCTATAAGCAAATATACCACCTAGGTTGTATAGATTACAGAAGTAAAGACAAGTTCCAGCAAAAATAAGGGGGATGGCGGGTGGGTAACCTGGACTGCAACCGTGAATACACTCGAATATCTACATTTATGGTAAGTGTACACAACTGTACTATGTTCTTAGAGTTTCACTGTTGCAGTCATTACATTTGGGTTGAGTCCCAAAGCTATGGTTGGGGGGCTGGAGCTAAACAGCATTAGGAGCGGCTATGAGGCCCTGCAGAACTGTAGTGGCAAAGCCTGCCCTGGATTTAGAGTAGAGAAGCAGATTGTAATGTTTTGTAAAGGTATGCACTGAACTCCAAGTAGCAGTCTCTAAAATGTCTTTGGTTGGTACTCCCCTGAGAAAGGCTGCAGAGGTGGCTGCAGCTCTGGATGAATGTGGCCTAATGCCCTTAGGCACTGGTTTGCCATGCTGTGAGTAGCAGAATCGAATGCCGTGACCTATCCACTTTGAAATAGTCTGCTTGGAGATCACCTTTCCTTGTGATGCTGTGGCATATGCCACTAGTAACTGTTCTGTCTTTCTGAAAACTTTAGTTTTGTCCAAGTAGAATCGAAGTTGTCTGTGTACGTCCAAAGAATGCAGAATTTTCTCTCCTTTGTTCTGTGGATTTGGATAAAAAGTTGGCAAATGGATTGTTTGGTTAAGGGCTACACTGGATACCACCTTAGGCATAAATGTAGGGTTTGTTCTCAGACAGACCCTGTCTTGATAAAAAATGATAAAGGGTTCCACAGCCATGAGAGCCTGTAGCTCTGAAACTCGTCTTGCAGAAGTTACTGCTAGGAGCAGAGCTGTCTTCCAAGATAAGAACTTTATATCCGCAGTAGCAGCTGGTTCAAAAGGAGGTAAGGTGAGTTTTTCCAAGACATAATTGAGGTCCCATGCAGGTATTGGCGTTCTCCTTGGAGGCCTTAAGTTTTTGGCTCCTCTGAGGTACTATCTTAATAAAGGATGAGAAAAGAGTGGTGGCTCTGTATTATAATGAGCTGAAAAGGCAGAGGCATGGATTTTAACTGATGAAAAAGATAGGCCTTTGTCCAGCATCTCAGTTAAGTACTGCAAAATCTGACGAACATTTGGGACAGCTGTATCAGTTCCTGGAGCTTGGTTCAAAGTGTAAAATCTCTTCCATTTCCCAGCATAGGATTTTCTAGTATTAGGCCTTCTGGCTTCTAAAATGACATCCATCACAGCTTTACTGAGAGGTGTTGTTTGTATGGCTAGACTATCCGCCATACTGCCAGGTTTAGAGTCTTGAGTTGGCTGTGCAGAATCTCATTGTTTTGCTGGGACAGTAGATGTGGTGTTAAGGTCCAGGCTGGGCATTGAGACAAGTTCTTAAGATCGGATACCAGTACTGGCGTGGCCAGTCTGGGGCAATCAGAATCATTTTTGGTTTCTCCTGCCTGACCTTTAGGAATACCTTGGGGAGGAGAAGCAGTGGAGGAAAGGCATACACTGATAGATTTGTCCAATTGAAAGAGAAGGCATCCACTCCCCAAGCTTGTCTGTGATAAGTCCTTGTACAGAATCTTTTTAGTTGATTGTTGTGAGGGGAGGCAAACAGATCTATGTCTGGGCATCCCCATTTCTTTGTTATCATGCTGAAGACTTGTGGATCCAGGTGCCACTCATGGGGATCCATGAGGTTTCTGCTTAGTTCGTCTGCCAGAGTATTTTACATTCCTGG
Organism: Protopterus annectens; assembly: GCF_019279795.1. Classification (NCBI taxonomy): domain Eukaryota; kingdom Metazoa; phylum Chordata; order Ceratodontiformes; family Protopteridae; genus Protopterus; species Protopterus annectens. The sequence continues at coordinate 1,642,183,416 of NC_056741.1, read as the reverse complement.
CAGGAAAGGTTTCTGCTTAGTTCGTCTGCCAGAGTATTTTACATTCCTGGCAGGAATTGTGCCTGCAGATGAACTTGGCAAGTCAAGGCTGTGTCCCATAAAGCCATGGATTGTCTGCACAGGGGATAAGAATGAGTGCCCTCCCTGCTTGTTTATGTACCACATGACCATGGTGTTATCTGTCTTTATCAGTAGTTGTCCCGGATGAAGTAGGTCCTTGAAGGCTGTGAGGGCATTTTGAACAGCTAGCATCTCTTTTTGATGGATATATAGATGCTTTTGGTTTGTGGACCAGGTGCCCTGAATGCCTCTTCCTGCCATGTGTGCCCCCCAGGCATAATCTGAAGCATCCGTCGTTAGGCTCTGTCTGGCTGGGAGTAGTGAGAATGGCTGTCCCTTGTTTGGTGACGAGCCTTGTCCACCATCGAAACTCCTGTTGCAAGCAGGGAATTAGAGTAAACAGAAGTTATGTTCTTACCATAACGTTCCATGTTAGTTGTCTTCTTCTCGCCTTCTTCTTGCTGGATGGGTTCGGAGCCGACCCTCTAAAAAGCTCGAGAGTTGGTTCCACCGGCTCGAGGCTCCCCTTATATCCCACAATGCTAGGCGAGAGTTACCTCAGATCTCGTTTGTAAGCTAACCCCAGCTTATAACAGGAACAGTATAATTGTAAAATAGAATCCACCTCTAACAACAGGAAGAAAGAAGGGTGACCTACATCCTGAACCAAGAAATATGCATAATAGCATATGACTAAGAAAGAGGTGGTAGAAAGAGAGGTCACGATCACAACTCCTCTAGGTCTGTCCAGGCCAGGGGGAAGGAGGGTGGGAAGAAGACAACTAACATGGAGCGTTATGGTAAGAACATAACTTCTATATGTTAAGTTGTCTATCTTCATTCTTGCTGGATGGGACCGCGTCCCTAGCACCTTGTCCCGGGTGGCCTAACGGAACAGACTCCTGAGAACAGTGGAACCAAAGTTAGCTCTATGCCTAGAAGCTAAATCCAACTTATAATGAGTAATAAAAGTGTGAGGAGTAGCCCAAGTAGCCGCTGCACAAATGGTATCAATAGGCAGTCTGTCTTGGAAGGCTAAAGAAGTAGCCAAAGCTCTGGTGGAATGGGCTTTAGGTTTATTAGGCAATTTTTGTTGTCTAATTTCATATACCAGGAAATCAAAGATGTTAGCCATCTGGATAATGATACCTTTGAAACTGAAAGTCCCTTTCTGCTTTCATAGGAGACAAACAGCTGATCAGATTTTCTGAATTGTTTTGTCCTATCCAAGTAGTACCTTAATTGACGATGAACATCCAGGCAGTGTAATTTTTGTTCAGACCTATTGGAATACTCTGGGAAAAAGACAGGGAGGTCAATGCTTTGGTTTAGATTAGATGTTGAAACCACCTTAGGCAAAAAGGACGGGTTAGTTCGTAAGGATACTCTGTCCTTATGGAACAAAAGATAAGGAGAACGACAACTGAGTGCTTGAAGTTCTGAAATTCTTCTAGCTGATGTGATAGCCACCAGAAAGAGAGTTTTCCATGATAGTAATTTCAAGGAACATGAAGCTGCAGGTTCGAAAGGGGAAAGAATCAAAGAAGCAAGAACTAAATTTAGGTCCCAAGGAGAAGGAGGATTTCTTACAGGAGGTCTGAGAAGAAAAACTCCTTTCAAAAAGGCTTTGCAAAGTTTGTGGGACATTAGGGCAGATTCAGAAATACCCACATGGAAGTTAGAAATAGCTGCCAATTGAACCTTAAGAGTAGATGGAGATGAACCTGCATGGAAGAGTTCAGCTAGAAAATCAAGGACTAGCTGGATGGAAGCGGTGAAAGGATCTATATCCTTTCCTTGTGCCCAATATGAGAATCGTTTCCACTTACTCAAATAAATCTTTCGAGTGGAAGATTTATGGGAAGCTATCAATATATCTCTAACAGAGTGAGATAATTGAGGAAGCCTGGCTACGGTTGGAACTGGAGGAACCAAGCAGTGAGGTTCAGAGAGGGGAGGGAGCGATGAAACTGACCCGACTGGTGGATCAAAAGATCTGGAACTAGGTCCAGATTCCACGGTCGCTCCAAAAGAAATCGATGTAGAAAGGGGAACCACACTTGTCGAGGCCAGTAAGGAGCAATGATGATCAATGAGGCCTTCTGAGCGATAGCTTTCTGTATTACTTGAGAGATCAGTGGGAAAGGAGGAAATGCATACAGAAGTCCCGGGGCCAAACTTGGACTAGAGCGTCCCTGCTGGGTTGGCCTGGTAAAGGGAATAGAGTGAAATATTCTCTGCAGTTGCTGTTTTGGGGAGTAGCAAAAAGAGCGCAGCAAGGCTGACCCCAGTTGAGAAAAATTTCTCTCACTACAGAGTCTTTCAGAGACCACTCGTGAGGCATGAGTATAGCTCTGCTCAACTTGTCCATAATGTGATTGGACTTCCGGGATGTCGTTGCTATCAGAAACGCTGAGAAGAAATCGCCCATTGCCACAGTCTGAGTGCTTCTCGACACAGGGGTATGATCTGGTTCCGCCTTGTTTGTTGATGTACCACACTACAGACATATTGTCTGTCTGGATTGCAATCGTTCCCAAGGGAAGAGAGTCTTGAAGGGCTTAAAGCACTGCTCTCATCTCCAGAACATTTATGTGCAAGTGGCATTCGTTTGGTTGCCATGTGCCCTGGACTGTCCTGCCCTGATAATGCCCCACCCGATCAGGGAGGCATCCGTTGTCAGAGTAGCAACCGGAGGAGGTGGAACAAATGGTCTTCCGACAGGAGCTGGGAAGACATCCACCACATGAGATGCTTTTGCACTTGCGTGATCATAATGGTGTGAGACATTGGAAGTTCTTGGTATGACCATTGAGTAAAAGCATCCACTGAAGGATCCGCATGTGGTATCTGGCCAATGGAAGGAGAGGTATGGCGCTGCCATGATTCCCAACACCTTTAGAACTAACCTGGCTTTGACTCTGTTGTTGTTGAGAAGAAGTGACACCAATTTGTGAATGTCTGATATCCTTTGGTTCGTTAGCCTTGCAGACATGTTTATAGTATCTAGATTTAGCCTATGTAGGTAATAGTACGACAAGGTGACAAAACAGACTTTTAATTTATTGAAATACCCAGTTTTGACAAAGCGAAAAGTATAATCTCTGGCCATCAGAAGGAGATGCTTGGTGGGAGCTGTGAGAAGCCAGTCGTCCAAATATGGAAACACCTGGAATCCTTGTCGTCTCAGGTGAGAAGCTACCACTGCCATGCATTTGGTAAAAACCCGGGGGGCAGAGGTGAGACCAAAGGGCAGGGCCCTGAACTGAAAATGACTGGTTCCCAGCCTGAAGCGGAGGAATCTTCTGGAGCGTCTGTTCATTTTATGTGATAGTACGCATCCAGGTCTATAGAGCACATCCAGTTTCCTTTGCCCAAAAGGGGAAGAATGGATTGCAGCGTGACCATCCGAAATCTTGTTTTCTTGACTGATTTGTTCAAGACACTGAGATCCAAAATCGGTCTCCCGTCCCCTGTTTTCTTTGGAACTAAAAGAACCTTGAGTAGATTCCAGATCCTTGTTGATCTGCTGGCACTGACTGAATTGCTCTTTTGCAAGCAGCTTTGAAATTTCCAAAGCTGCTATATCCCGGTGGAACATCTGGAAGGGATTTTTGACTGATTTGGAAAGCGAAGAAAGGGGATAGAATAGCCGAATGATGGACTGTACCCATTTGTCTTGAGTCAGGGATAGCCAGGCTTCTGGGTACAGTGACAATCTTCCCGACTGCCTCCGAAGATGGGCAGTCGGGCAACACCTCAGGGATGCTGAAAGGGCTTGTCAGGAAAGGCTTCCCGATTGCCCTGGTTCTCACGGACCCCCTGCCCCTAGGGCGGCGTCTACCATTGTTATTCCCACCTCTGCCTTTGGTAGGAAAAGCGACTCTGGTCCCTTGAGATTGTTCACGGAACCACATCTTCCCACCCTTCTGGCCTTTGGGGTAAGGCCTAGAAGGAGTCGAAAACGGACTCCGGCGGCAGAAAGGGTCTTGCCATCAGTCACCTAGTCAGAGTTTCTTTCACTTGAGGACCAAGAGAGATGATCCATCAAAAGGGGAGTTCGTGAAAGACGTCTTGAAAGGGTCCAAATTGCATAGCCGCATCCAGGCGTGCCTACGTAAGGCTACACCTGTCCCTCGCGTCTGCTCGCTCCATCGGCCGCATAAGAGGAGGCATGGAGGAGTTGGATATGGAATTAAGGGTAGCCAGCTGCGTGTTCATTTTTTCTTGGAAACCCGCAGCTGTAGGATCCTTTAACATTTCACTCGCTTCCTTGATCAAGTCCCTTTGAAGCCCAGTGAAATGGCACAGGTAATTCAGCCATGGTAAATGTCGCTGAGGAGAACATCTGCTTCCGTACCTATCCATGGACCTAGATTCCTTGTTAGGTGGATGGACAGGCACTGAAGGATCAGCCAGTTCCTTCTTTGTGGCAGCAGCTACCACCATAGCATCCACAGAAACTCCTTTTGATAAAAATTGCTTGTCTGATGGAGCTGTGATGAATTTAGAGGGTCTCCTGGGAGTGGGGTCCACTGAATCAGGAGCCGTCCATGCCTTCTTAGCAACCACCTGCATGAGGGGACACCCAGGAGGTGGAAGGGCGAGAGCCAAACGCCTCAAGATACACAGATTCGTCCTCCGAAGGGTTGAGGGCTGGCCAATTTCCCCTCTGTTTCAGGATCTCCAGAATGTCTGCAAATGAGACATCTTCAGAAGGGAGGGGGAACCCTCAGAATCATCCAGATCTGTGTCTGGCGTGATAGACTCAGGTGAGTCAATGTGTTTCCTCTTGCACTTCCTCTTCCGAGGGGCTCTTCTGCCAAATCAGGAGAGGCCTCGAAGAGGATGAAATCCCACAGGGGCTCCTGAGGAGCTGGCTCTCTGCGGTCCGGGATGAGGGAGTGAGTCGACTTACCCTGAGGCAGCATAGAGGGAGGGGCCGACTGTGGAGTAGAGCCAGGCTCTAACACACTCCGCATGACCTCGAATGCACCCCTGTCAGGCAGAGCCAGAGGTCCCGCTCCGAGGAGCTAAGAACCCCTCGGCACCGACAGTGATGGCTCCGAGGTCGATGTCGGAGCCGAACTCACCAGCGCCCGAAGCCCGAGAGGGAGAGGGGTCGGACAAGGGTCCGATGCCACTCACCCTCGAGGGAAGTCCGGCGCCGAGATTCCTCCAAAGAAGAAAACAGAGCCCGGCCCGGGCAGACAATTGTCTCGGCTCGAGTATCACAGTCTCGGCTGAACTCAAAGGAGTCGAAGGAGGAAAGAGTTGATGGACGGGGCAGGCACCGACTGATGAGTCGGGCTCTGAAGCATCTGGGCTAGTGCCTCGGACTTAAGCAGTCGACTCACTACCCTCTGAAGGTCCTGATCGGACAGCCTCGATGACCTAGAGGAATGAGACCTTTGGCTCCGTTCAGACAGCAGGGGAGATCCTGGAGCGAATGAACGGAGCCAAGAGATGGTGACCTAGACCGCTTTCTAGTTGTCGGCTCCGAAGGTCTGGTCAATAACCTCGGCTCCGGCGGGAGCCACAGAAACTGTGGACTGAGACTTATCGGCTCCAGCCGGAGCCGATAAAGGCAAGGTTGAGCAACCTGAGGTCTCGGCTCAGAAGCGGGCAGACCTCGATGCCTTAGAGGGCTTCCCTGTTGAAACTGACAGGGAATCCTCTGGCTTCAATAAGCCTCTCAGAATCAACTTGTTTTTCTTTCCTGCAGGACCCTGGGGCTGAAGCCATGGCACACAGCACAGGAGTCCTGCAGGTGCAAAACCCAGACAATAGACACAAGAAGTGTGGCGTCTGTCAGAGACATTTTCTGACAGCACGCATCACACTTCTTGAATCGAGACCTTTGCTTCTTTAGACATTTCCTAACTGACAGGTGTACACAAACACACACCCAAACACACAAGTTATACCCTGTCAGGAAAAAATAATAAATTTAGTAGTGATACTAGAATTTAAAGTACAATAAAATTAAAGTAAACTACAAGAAACACAAACACTCCACTAGGGAAGGGAAGGCCTAAGGCCCAAAGGAAGAACCAAAGGTTCTTTGGTAAAAAGCAAGGAAAATTTAGGTCGGAGATAAAGTTTTTAATCTACACTAACTAAGAAGCGATTTAACTTAAAGGGGTTAAAAGAGTAACTTTTAGAAGAAAAAGTTAACACTCACCAGGAACCGGTAGAAGCAACCAACCTCGAAGCTGTAGCGGCAAACGAGATCTGAGGTAACTCTCGCCTAGCATTGTGGGATATAAGGGGAGCCTCGAGCCGGTGGAACCAACTCTCGAGCTTTTTAGAGTGGCCGAGTCAGAGCCGAGGTCGGCTCCGAACCCATCCAGCAAGAATGAAGGCGAGATAGACAACTTAACATTCATTGTTTCCAGACTGTGGCAATGTTGTGTCCAGACACTTTTTAGGTACCAGTGAATTTTCCTCATATGCAGTCTTGCATATGGAATTAGTAAGATGCAGGATGCCATGAAGCCCAAAGCCTGCAGAATTTTTCTTGCAGATAACTGGGCCTTTGTTGCCATTTCCTTGAAATAGATAGTCAGTTGCCTTTGCCTCTGGAGTGAGATGAGCCATCTGGGCAGTTGTATTTAAGCTTGCACACAGGAATATTATCTCGAGAGGGTACTAGCTTTGATTTCTTTTTGTTGACTGTGTACCCCAGGCATGTTAAAAGTCTTATCACAAACGTCAGATGCTGCAATAGAATGTCCTTGCTCTCTGCTTGTAGGAGGCAGTTGTCCAAGTAAAGATATATTTGTATTCCTCTTTGTCTGCAGTAAGCAATTACTGGTGCCAGGCACTTTGTGAAGACCATGGGCGCAGTAGACGAGCCAAAGGGCAGTGCAGAGAATTGGTAATGCTTTGAGCCAGCTTTGAATCTGAGGTATCTTCTACATGATTTTCTGATTGGGACATGCAGGTATGCGTCTTTTAGGTCTAAAGTCACGAGCCAAGCCTTGCTGCCCAGCATGGGCAGAAGCTGCTGTAAGGTCAACCTCTTGCATTTTGGTATATCCAGGAAAGTATTTAGAATAGATAGGTCCAGTATTGGTCTCCATGTTTTGTTGTTTCTGGGTACCAAGAACAGTCTTGAGTAAAATCCTTGTCCCTGTTCTTGCTGTGGTACTGGTTGAATAGCCCTCATGTCCATGGGAGCTGCGACTTGTTTTTGAGCCTCTGCCCATTGATTGTTTGGCAGGTCTGGCCAACCGTTTGCCCTTGGCAGGGTATGGAAATGAAACTTGTAGCCTTGTGACACTATGTCTAGAACCCATTTGTCCAGGGTTATAATGTGCCACTTTTGTGAAAAAAGTGCTAGTTTTCCTCCTAAGGGTGCTGCCTAAAGATAAGTGCTTGGTGCAGGCAGGGGGAAGCCATTGGGACCGTTTCCAGTATGATTGTGCTTTGTCTTCTCCACCTTTGGAGGTAGAAGCACTCCACTGCTTAGACCTGTAGGATCCTTGCGGCTGTGATCTGCCTCTAGGGCATCTGGATCTGCCCCTTTGAGGTCTGTCTGAGACTGGAAAGGAACAATTCTTTGTAGGCCAGTGTCTGCTAAATCTAGGTGGCTGTACCTGTAAGAAATCCTTGACCGTTTGCATAGATTTAGCTTTGTCCTCCGTTTTCTTTAACACCTCTTCTGCCTTAACACCAAACAAGGTATCATGTTGTAAAGGAACATCTAATAATTTTGCTTTAACATGGTCAGGTAGATTTCGTTCCTTTAACCAAGCATGCCTCCTAATGACAGAACCTGTAACAGCGGCCCTGCAGGAGGCCTCCAGAGAATCAAACCCACATTGCAAAGTATGCTTTCCAACTTGTTCAGCTGCATGCAATAAATCCTGCATTTCTTTGTTTTCTGCACAATCAGAATTTGCCATCATTTTCTGTTTAAGCAGTGTCATGATATATTGCTGATATTTGAGCATATGAAACTGGCAATTTAAGGCCCTTATAGCCAAAGTAGTAGATGTGTAAATCTTTTTTCCCCATCTATCCGGTGCCCTAGAATCCCTGTCAGAGGGGGTAGGATTCTTTGCAGTAGAAGCCTTGACCCCTTTTGGACCCCTGAGAAATAGTTTCCGGGTCTGCAGTAGGGTTTTTAAAAAGGAATTTATGAGAGTCAGGAACCCTGTAGTATCTATCCGGCTTAACAGGAGCTGGAGGTAGAGAGTCAGGGGTCAGACTAGACTCCGAGAACACATCATCTACAATGTCCAACACAGGTGGAATAGCTAGAGGCCTGTGTTGAGGTAGTAAAAGGAAGTCTCTGAGCCTTTTCTTAGATTCTGAAAAATCTTGGCTCTCCCAGTGTACGTGTTCCCTCATGGTATGCAAGGTTTCCCCAAAAAGAGTAGTCCTCAGGAGGAGAAGCTGAAGGAATTGATTCTTCAGCATCAGAATCCTCATAGGGGGTGAAGAGAATATTCCTGATCAGAAGAGGAATCAGAAGAAATGGAAACCTGATCTGAAGATTCATATTCTGTGTCTCTTGCCTAGGCCTCTTATCAGGAGGGGGGTTGGAACCCCTGATCAAGGTAATTAAGCCTTCAGCCTTTTTGAGCATCTGTTTTCTGGGCATGGAGGCCTGTCCTTGTGGCTGGTGAACTTGTTTCTTTGCCTTTAAAGGTGTTTTAGTCTTTGAAGTCGGTTTAATATATAATTGCTTAGGTCTGAATACACCCTCAGAAGCCGATGCCTGCTCAGCGGCTCCGGACCCATCTGAGGGAACAATCTCTGAGGTTCCAATAACTTGAGTTTTCAGCGGCCTGTCCGACTCCACGTGGGAGTCGGTAGCGGCCTGCGACTCTAAAGTAGCGGGCGTCAGGGGCTGCGAAAGCGCCTCATTGAGAACCGGCAAACCAGAGAATTTCTTAGGAGAAGCTTCGTCATCAGTTTTGGACCTCGGTTGCCTGTCTTTTTCTTTTTCCTTTGTGTTTTTTTGTGAACACCGGTAGTCGGATGGCTTTCCAACGACATTGTATAATTAAATCTTCGCCCAAAATAGCTTAAAGCAAAATCGTACCGACACTTAATAGTGCATTGGTTAAATCTAGCACAAAACCGACAACTAGCAATGTCGTGGTCAGGGCCTAGGCAAGGAATACAGTAAGAATGAAAGTCCTTATGAGGTATTTGCTTCCCACAAGAAATACAGTTATTAACTTTTTCTGACATCGGTCTGCAGCAAGAAAAAAGTTTCCCCAACGGGGTACTTAACTTTTAATGAAGACTTCGGATCTGAAATTCGAACACGAAAATCTCAGGAGTCGGCCGACCGGCACTTGTGAACTGCTTCTGCTTCGGGCACCATGCGGCAAGAAAGACTGAATAAAATGGCGTCGGCTGCATCTTTATACCCCTGACGACCTGACATCAGGGGAAGAGGCGACAGCAACCAACGCAGGACACAAGACTTTGGAATTCAGGCCGACTGAGGGCAACCTGCCAGCAGGATAACCCAAATGTAATGACTGCAACAGTGAAACACAAAGAACATCCTAAAGAGGCAGTGAAAAATGATAAATGGAGAAGAAATGAAAAGATGATATGCAATCTCAAGGTAAAAGATATGGATTAAAATCTTTGTGATATGAATTAAGGAAAGTATGCATACACTGCAGTGGTGGTGCCGCGGTAGCGTTGTCGCCTCACAGTAAGATGTTGTCCTGTTCGATTCTCAGCTAGAGCATCTTCTGTGTGGAGACATGTGTGAATGGGCGTTCCTTCGTTGAAGGTTGTGCACCAGGGCTGGCAACTCGGCACGTAAAAATCTACTGCCAATCATTAGCGGACCGGATTTCCACTGTGGCGACCCCTAACCGGGAAAAGCTGAAAGATACAACAACATGCATATTGTACAAATCATTACACTGGTACAAGTGTAACCACAGGATTTAATGGAGGGAGCACACCTCAGCCCTTGTCTTATTCCTAAGACTGCAGAGAGCTGAATATTTGGAGAAAATGGCTGTAACAAAAAAAAAAAAAAAAAAGATTCTTTTGAACAGGAACACAGGATTTGAATTGCCTAGGAATAGTAAGGCCTTAAGTTTAATTCTACTGGCTGCCAAAAAAGCAATATTGTAAAAACTTATAGATAAAAGAACTGAAACTGCGATCTTCAGAAAAAGAAGAAAAATGTTATAAGAAATAAATGAAATTTGTAAGAACAATATATGCAGAATAATGTTCAGGATGAGGAGTGAGGTTTAAGGCAAGCAGGAAGTGAGCAATTTATGTAATGTTGGACTGAATGACAGTTGTTATAAAGAAAGAAAATGTATACTAAATGTATAATGTATGTAAATGAAAATCTTGATATAGTTTGCTTTTTTATTAATTTACATATCCCTATATCTTAAGTGGTAATTTAATAAAAGGTGAGATTGGATAAGTTCTTCTATAGTTGATGACTTTCAGAAAAAAACAAGCACATTTTGTGTTTTTAGCATTTAAACTGCTCTTTTGTCATTTTAAAATGTTTTCTGCATTGTTTACTGCCTTCTGCACTTTCTTGGTTAATCTGTTAGTCCAAGTGTAAGGATGGGCTTAGATAGAGTGGCAGTTAACTTAAGTGATTGCTGGACTAATTGATGCATGTCTTGGGTAGCTACAAGCACTTTGGCTTCAGGTTTCACTCATTTTTCATTATTTCTTTTGTTTTCTTGTTTGCTATTTACTGTGCAGAGTGGAACTGAACTCAGCACTACAACAGTTTTAGTTCCATAGCTGGTAGTGCACACAAGAAATCTTCTCTTATATATTATTACTGGAAGCTTATCATCCCCAAAATCCTGTCAGTTGGGCATCCACTTCTCCTCTGTACAGACAGCTTGTGCTTACTTGGGTGGGGTTCATTTTACCTGCACCTATCTGCACAGCCAGGCTACCAGCTGTGCTTATTATCATGGACAAACACGTAAAGCACCACTAGCTCAATGAACGTCTCCCTCTAAATACTCCCCCAGTGCCTCTTCATTTCCTTCACCACTCTCTGTACACAGCTGCCTTGGTCATCATGGGGAGGCAGCTTACTAACCCCCCCCCCCTTCTACTGCCATGCCCCATAGCCCTCAGTTTCTTAAGGAAATATAAGAACTGCCACATGCTCACTGTAAACAAACTCCTGCTTACCCCAAGGGACTCTGTTTGTGAAAGGGGTGGCTATTTAACTAAACTGGAGGCATCTCTCACAACCAGTTGCACATACTGAAAGATAACTACTGGTGTCATTCAAGAGGGGGTCCAATATATATCAGCCTGTGAGGAGATGACTGACAACCCTAAGTGTTTTACTAGGAATGGCTTGCACCTCTTTTCATGTGGCTTCCATATATTGGCCAGAACTTTGTATTTCCAAATAATGTCTTTAAGACATGGTCCAATTCCTCAAACAACCTATATATCCAGACAAAATCAAGGCTACATAAAGCTTATTGCTTTGAGCAGCAGTACCTTTAACAAGAAGTTGTACTCCTTACATTACTGAAACATGACTTCAGAATAGTGATAGCACCCTTGTAGTGAAGGATTTCAATACCCATCAAATGGTGAAAATGATGGAGCTACTGGAAGGGCTGTGTCTATCTTCCTAAGAAGGTCTTTCACCTCCAGACAGGACAAAGACCTTGGACTCCAACAGATTATTCTCATCGTCTTTATCTGCCAGATCACTCTCACAGTAAATAAAACTCTATACCACATCACAGCAAACTACTGAACTCCTTCCATGTCCCCTGTAGCCCACAATGCATATCTAAACAAAATTACTTCATTCCGGAACAAACCTAACATTATTCTCTTGGGTGACTTCAACTATCTATCCATTAACTGGAAAAGCTAACCACCATAAATTTGTATGCACAAAGATTACCTGACTTCATTAATGTCAGCTCCTTGGACCAAACGGTTCTAGTCCCAATTAGGGATAGTAAATACTGGAAATGATTTTCTCGATACAGTCTCCCATGTTCAACAGTTTCAGTTACCATGTCAGTGGCAAAATCTGACTACTGTTCAGTAACATTCACTGTTGAGAGTAAAACTGGATCTGCCACAAAATTCTTCTGTCTTTAGAAACTACACTAAGACAAGCCTATTCCTTCTAACTGATGACCTGATGAAATTTCACCCCCTCCTCACCTTGATGATCCCATAATACATGCTGCCACAGTTGAAGATAACTTCTAAACCCACCTCAAAGCATACCTTGAGCTATTGGTCTACATAAGACAAGAATACAATGCAACATTCCGGAACAAACCCCAAAAGATTAACCCCAGTATTAAGAAACACACTAAAAGTAGATACTTCGAAGATGGCTGCACATGACTAACAGTATAATTCTAGCTCTCCCAGTGTGAAAACAGAAACTTAGCACAGAAAGCTAGTGGACCTGGATTTCTGGGTAAATTTCAGTAACTGGCTAGTAAGCGCACTGTGTGGATGCCAGGAAACGAGAAATACAGAGGACCTAAAGGAGAAATTAGATACAAAAGGAGACGAAAAACCCCGATTGGTAATAGTACTGCAGCTGTTCAACAAAAAGCAGTGCAAGCTTCAGACATGACTTGCAGTAACGTAGAGCAAAGTATAAGGCAACTGCACACAAACCTGATTACAATAAATGAAACACTGATGGACTATGTGACAAAGGGAGATACTACCAGCCCAGCTAGCTGGAATTTTGTAAAGAATTATATGTCACTGGTAAATATAGAAATGATTTGTGTAAGATGCTTGTGTTACAAATGTATTCGAACCGTATGTCATGTGTATATCAAATTGGTTTGTACAGACGTGTGTTAAAAAAGGTATTTTATAAAGTACTTGTGCTTAAAAATGTGTGCCCTACTGGAAAAGAACAGAAATGTACATGCACTATTTTAACTGTCTAAATACATATATTTTAATAGTGGAAACTAGAATACAGGAGGTTAACTTCAGAAAAATAACAAATTAAATTACTTTATAACTATGCCATAAAAAATTGTATCCTTCAGTTTCAATGCAGTAAGGAGACACAATGTCTAAAACTAGGGAGCTTTCTGTATTGTCTCTAGGGTGAAATAGGTTCATAGGTTGGTACTGGGCTATCTGCCCGAAGGCATATATTAGCCCAGCCACATTGTGCGGTATTCACCGCCCCTTTGATAGTTCCCTAGACCCTTGTACTAGCAGCTAGTACCCTTGGCCTCTATCTAGTAGCGCTCTTGGTGTGATCCCCAGTGTGAACTTTCTGTTACCCATCCACTCATCAAGGTTCCTCTTGAAGAGTGATAGTGAGGGGTTTTGTCTTATGTAGATCGGGACCCTGTTCCATAGTAAGGGAAGTCTCTGCGCAGGGAATCCATCCCTCCAGCATGTTCTATTCATTGTTGTGTTGAGGTTTATATCCCTAGAGCGTGTAGCTCGAGTAGATTTGGTTTTGCTAAGATGGAGCATGTTCAACAATTCTGGGTTAGACATGGCTCTGTACATTAGAGATTGCCTCTGAGAAAGCGGTATGCAACAGAGAACAGTCATAGCTTTTTCAATCATGCTGCATAGGGCAATTGTTTGAGGCCAGTAATCCTCTTGGTTAGGTACCTCTTTGGTCTCTCCAGCTGCTGGAGATGTCTAGCCAGGTACATTCCAATTGCTGCATTGTACTCAATAATGGGTCTGATGAGGGAAGAGTAGAGGGGCACCATTACATCATTAGATCTTGATGTGAACCCTTTCGTGATCAGATGGGTCACATAGAAGGATTTTCTAACTACTTTGGCAACATGGTTATCAAAGGAAAGCTGACTATCTATTTGGGTCCCTAGAGCCCTTATTTCTTCTTCAGATTTCAGGGGATTACCTCCTATGTTGTAGTTTGTGGGTACTCTGTTTTTTCCAACGGGGATTACTACGATTTTTTTGCATTTAGCTTGAGACCATGGCTTTGACACCATGCATCAGTCTCATTTAGGCCCTTCTGGAGGATCTCCATGTCGGCCGGAGACTCTATTATAGCACCCAGTTTGCAGTCGTCCATAAACTTAGTCAGCCACAGCCCTTCTGTGCTTGCTTGTACTTCTGAGAAGTATATGCCAAACATGAGGGGTCCCAGGACAAAGCCCTGAGGCACACCACTCATTACTGGTCTGGATTCAGACATAGATCCCGCTACTCTTACTTTATGGGATCTGTCTGAGAGCCAGTTTGCGATCCATCTTGTGACGTAAGGGTTTATGCCCAGGCTGGTGTGCTTATCAATAATACCTGAATGGGGAATGGTGTCAAATGCTTTAGCAAGGTCAAGGTAAGCCGTGTGTACCTCCTTTCCCTTATCTATAGCCTGAGTAACTGTCTCAAAGAAATCCACCAGGTACAGGAGGCATGATCTGCCCTTGACGAAGCCGAACTGTGTGGGGTCCAGCGACTGGAGGTTCCCAATCTCTCCATTTATGAGTTCCTTAATGATTCGCTCCATAGCCTTACAAATCAGACTGGTCAGGCTAATTGGTCGGTAGTTCCCAGGGTCAGTTGTGTTCCCACCCTTGTGTAGCGGGACCACTGTTGCCGCGCGCCATTCTATGGGCACATATCCTGTGGAGAGGCTGAGACTGAACAGGGTATTAAGATGCGGGGTTAATTCCTTTTGGAGCTCGCGTATGACACAGCCTGGGACACCATCTGGTCCCATGGAGGCAGTGTTTTTAGCTTTAGATAGAGCCTTGTTAACCAACATATCAGTAATAATTGGACCTGTACAATCCCCTGGAATGGTAATAGGCCCTGTAGGTGGTGGGGGGTGAATTTGCACTGAACCTGTCAGCCAAGATGTTGGCAATGTCAGAAGGGTCAGTGTATTTTGTTCCATTTTGTACTAGCTCAGAACAGACCTGAGCGTTGCCATTTAGGTTTTTGACATAGCCATAGAAGGCCTTATGGTTATCCTTGGCAACTTTCTTTTCAAAATTAGCTTTAGTTGACTTGATGAGGGCCCTCAATTTCTTACTAAATAATTACTGGTTTTGAAATGTGAAGGAATGCAATTGTTTTATATGACTTCCAGCATTGCCAAAGATCTGAGGTCTATGTACTTTCACAGGTAGATGCTAAATACAGTCACCTCCAAGCAGTAAGGATTTCATCTGGGATACAGTCAGATGACAAGAAATGATGTCATTCTGCAAGCTAGCCCAGCAGTAATATCTGCAATATTAATTTGAGAACTCTCAGAGACAGAATTCTGTTTAGTCTTGGACCTGACAAGAACCATTCACTACATCTGCCTTGCTCTGTAAGTAAGTTTCTATGGTATAGTAACTCTCTCTTAGATACAGTCAGGAATATAGTAAAGCTTAGTTTAGATATGTTTCTTTCTTTATTTGAGTCTATCCTGCAATGTTGTCTTAAATGTTTCCTGTGGTTTTCAACTCTGGTGTCACTGTGAATATATACCGAGTATTTTCTTGTTCTTTTATAATTTATTATTAAATATATTAAAACCTTTCATTCTGGCTGATCTGTCTAGAGATAGTCAAGTTTTGAGGGTACTTGCGTATTTATTCGGTGACACTGCATGGACCATTCTTAATAGCCTTGCTCTTGGTTAAACTACCATTTGTATTAATAATAATATTACACAGGAAGATTGGATACCCTTTGTTAAGGGCCTTAAAGTAGCTGATAAGGAGTTGGCTAGTGGCAGTGATAACTACCTTATAGTCTAGGCAGAAAGGGGCATACCTAGCAAACCTCTACCAGCCTTTCCCAGGTGTGTGAATGTGTGAGTAAATCAAACCTCAAGAAAGTGTGTGTGTTAGCTACTTGGGCAGTGATACAAAGCACCGGCTGGACAGAGGAGGGTGTTTGGAGGTCTTGGCTTGGGCACTCAGATGAGATCTCAACTCTACAGCTGTGCCAGTGGGGAGTCTTATTTGGGATCTGAAGAAAGAGGGAGAAACCAGCCCCAAACTGACTGTGGTCTCTGTGTACTCTTAAGGGAAATTGCACTTGATGCAGAACTTTGCATCTGGAAATACTGTGTGTGTGTACCTGTTATCCTCCCCATGTGCGTCCCTCACTGGTGCTAGTGGTGAGGATTGAAGCTCCCTGATTACTGGTCCAGTGGTGGGGTGTCACAGAGTATATCAACTCAAACAATAAAAGCCTGGAAAAAAATGGAAGAAGCTTTAAACAGATATTCAGATAAGATGATAAAACCGCAAGATTCAGAGGTTGAAATGAAGAAAAGGCTGGCTGAATATGAGATTGCACAAGAAAAGATGTTTCAAGAAAAAATAGAATTAGAGGACAGAACAAGTAGAGAAAACCTGAGATCTTCTGCTGTTCCTGAGAGGCTGGAAGGTTCATAGGTAGGTACTAGGCTATCTGTGCGAAGGCATTTCTAAGCCTAGCCGGAATGTGTTGGCTTTCGCCACCCCCTTAGATTAGTTCCCTGTGCCTCAGTCTAACAGAGCCATTGAGGTGATGCCCAGGGTAAACTTTCTGTTTCCCATCCACTCGTCAAGGTTTTTCTTGAAGAGTGTTAGCGAGGAGCTCTGCCTAATGTAGATTGGAATCTAGTTCCAGAGCATGGGAAGTCTCTGGATGAGGAATCTATCCCTCCAGCACGTCTTATTTATTGATGCGGTGAGGTTTAGATCCCTAGAGCATGTGGCTCGAGGGGATATGGTTTTCTTTAGATGGAGCATGCCCATCAATTCTGGGTTGGACATGGCCTTGTATGTCAGGCAGAGATCACCTCTGAGTAGGCGGTATGCAACGGAGTACAGCTGAAGTTTCTTCAGTCGAGCTGCACAGGGCATCTGTTTGAGGCCAGTGATCCTCTTGGTGAGGTACTTCTGTGGTCTTTCCAGCTGTTGCAGGTGTCTTGTAAGGTACATCCCAAATGGGGCATTGTAATCTATGATGGGTCTGATGAGTGATGCGTAGAGGGGCACAATGACCTCTTTTGATCTGGATGCAAACCCTTTTGTGATTAGGTGGGACACACAGATGTGATTATCAAAGGCGAGATTACTATCTACTTGGGACCCCAGATCCCTTATTACGTCTTCCGTATTTATGGGGCTACCACCTATGTGGTAGTTTGTGGGTACTTTGTTTTTTCCAAAGGGGATGACTATGCACTTTTTGGCATTTAGCTTGAGGCCATGGTTTTGACACCAGGTATCTGTCTCAGTGAGACCCTTTTGGAGGATGTCTGTATCAGCTGAAGAGTCAATTATAACCCCTAGTTTGCAGTCGTCTGCGAACATGGTCAGCCATAGTCCTCCTGTTTTTGCCTGTACCTCTGAGAAGTATATGCGGAACAGGAGGGGTCCTAGGACTGAGCCCCGGGGGATTCCACTTGTAACCGGTTTAGAGTCAGACCTAGCTCCCGCAACTCTTACCATGTGGGTTCAGTCCGTAAGCCAGTTGGCAACGCATCTCGTGACGTAGGGGTTTACTGTTTAAACTGGTGAGCTTGTTTATAATACCAGAATGGGGAATGGTGTCGAAGGCCTTTGCAAGGTCTAGGTAGGCTGTGTGGACCACCTTTCCCTAGTCTATACCCTTGATAACTGTCTCAAAGAAGTCCACCAGGTTTAGGAGGCATGATCTGCACTTAAAGCTGAACTGGGTAGGGTCCAGTGTTTGGAGGTTCCCAATGTCGCTGTTACGGAGATCCATGATGATGCGCTCCATAGCCTTGCAGACCAAGCTAGTCAGACTTATAGGGCAATAGTCCATGGGGTCTGTTGTGGCTCCACCTTTGTGGAGCGGAATAACCGTTGCTGTACACCACTCTAAGGGCACGTAGCCTGTGGAGAGACTGAGTTTGAATAGTGTGTTTAGGTGAGGGGTTAGTTCATCTTTGCGCTCGTGTAGGATGCAGCCTGGGACACCATCCGGTCCCACTGATGCTGTGTTTTTGCCCTTGCAGAGGGCCGTTTTAACCTGAGTGTCTGTGATTTCAGGGGCACTACATTCTTCTGGTATGGTTATGGGCCTTTTTGGTGGTGAGAGAGGGGTGACATTTGCACTGAACCCGTCTGCCAGGATGTTGGCGATATCTGTCAGTTCAGTGTGTTTTGTGCCATTCTGAACTAACTCCGAGCAGATCTGAGAATTGCCACTTAGATTCTTGACACAGCTACAGAATGCCTTGTGGTTATCTTTGGAGTCCTTGGCAATTTTTCTTTTGAAGCTATCCTTGGATGATTTTATGAAGGATCACAGTTTCTTGCTGATACTGATCAGGAATGTCTTCCCTTCTTGGGATTTTAGTCTTTTCTGTACTAGTTTCCTCCTTCTATTGTAGTTTGTTTATGGCAGGGGTCCACCAGACTGGTTTCCTTTTCTTGGAGGAGTGAGTCTTGGTTTTGTTTGGGATAGCCCGATCTATGCATTCTTGTAGGTGCCCACAGAGTGCATTAGGAAAGGATTTTGCAACTTGGGCAGCGTTATCCTTTAGCACGGGGGCTAAGAAACTTTCCACCTCGGTCTTAAGTAACATGAAGTTTGCTTTTGAAAAAATTTTCACTGTGGTTTCTTTTACCAGGGGTGGGGGCAGAATGTGGATATCCAGAGTGATTAGTTTATGGTCAGATCTAACCAGCGAGGGGTTTAACTCCGTTGTGGAACACCGGTCGCCCATACTGGCGATGACCAGGTCCAATATGTTGTCACCTCTGGTGGGAGGGTTGACCAGTTGATCCAGGGCGTTTAAGTTTATAAATTATAGGAAATGTTGGGCAAGGGAGTTAGTACTTGAGTAATTTTCCCAGTTAATGTTTGGGTAAATTGAAATCACCCAATATCAGGGTGTTTAGTAGGACCTTTATGTTTTCAGAAATGTGGAATGGGGGTCCTGGGACATGGTGGGTGATCTGCAGCAAGCTACAATTTGAACTGCAGTTTTGCCCATTGTTAGTTGCATGCGGATTATCTCTGAAGCATCGTGCTGTGCCACTAACCTAGAGGTGTGGGTATCCTTGATGAATATGGATACGCTCCCGCCTTTTGTATTTTGGTCCAGGTTTTGTGGCCAAAATGTATGCTATGAGTTGTAGCTGGTAGTGCTGGAGTGCTCTCTGGAGCCTTAAATCAGGTTTCTGTTACTGCAGATATATCGATTTTCTCCATACTGAGGAGCGCCTCGAGTGCATGCATTTTGAGGTTTAGACTTCTGGTACTGAGTAGCATTACCCTCAGTTTTTTGTTACTTGTGCTACTTATGGCGGTAGGCTTGTCTTTTGAGCCTTGCCTAAAAAAGGCACTATGGGTGTGGCAAGAGCCTTGGCCATTTTTCGAAAGCTTAAGGGTGACAGGTGCAAGCCATCTCTAGCGAAGCAGCGTGGCTTGTCGGGCATGTCAACCCAGGCCGACAGACACTGGATCCCCTTTGAATGACACAAGAAGCTTAGCTAATTGTTGAAATTAATAACTTTTTCTTTATACCTTGGTATCATTCTTGGTGAGGTCAGGATGCTACTCAGGGTCAAGGTCATATCAGCCTGGGCTACATGATCAGAGGGCTCTTCCATGTCTCTTTTCATGTAGTCCAGGGAGGTACGGCTCAGGTCATTCACACCAACATGAACAATGACAGAGACGTACTTTTTCTGGATTGACCTGCATGTTTGTGTTATGTGGCAGATCATGGCACCTGACAGGCAGCTAACAGTAACCTCCTTGTTCAGCCTAGTGAGTGGGACGTCAGTGTGCCTGACTATAGAGTCACCTATTACTAGTGTGTTGGATATGTTATTTTACCTTAAGGACTGTGATCGAGTAGCACACTGGTTTTGTGAAGTATGTGTTTCATGGTTTGTGTTGGGGGGTGGAGGTTGATTGGATGTCTGCTTTGGAGGTCTCTGTTGCTTTTGCAGATTTTTATTTAGCGCCTCGAGTATGTTTTTTGTGTATTTATGTGTGTTTTTTGCCGGTGCTGGTCTCATAGGTCTATGTGAGACTGGTGGGGTGATGCATCTCTTCTCCTCTTGACTGTCTGGTCCAGTCTTGGGTTGAGAGAGCTTAGCCTCCAGTTTGGCTGTATAATTGCATTCTCGCATGTATTAGTGTTTGGTGGTAGGAGGAGAGGGTTGTCTGTGTACATGAGGCAGTTGTAACATTGCCTCAAAATGCCCATCTTCACCAGTTGAACTGGAGAGTACACCTGAAACTGCCCTTTGGACATGCCTGGATAGGTACAGTGAAATGTTTTACTGACTGGCTAGTAAGGTTGAATAGACAGCCTTGTCCTTCTCTACAGTATAGGGGGGGGTCTAGTGCTAAGGTTTATTAGTGCTTGCTATGAGTTTTGAGCAAGTGTCGGGCTGAGAAGTGAATGGTTTGAGTGCTTAAGTTGAAAGTTTGTCTAGTTCCAAGGGAAAAATTGAAGAGTAGACTTTGTGGAGCTGGGAATAGTTATACCCTAGCTAACTGGTTTTGCCCGGCGTGAAAACCCGCGCAAATGTAAGTTTTATAGCAGGGAAAGGAAAGAGATAGAAATTAGTCCAAAATGGCCAATAAACTACTAATTTCTGGTTTGAAACCACTCCTCCAGGGACAGAGAGGCTGCTCAAAGTTCCCCTCTCTCACAGGTGAACAGAGAAACTTCCTTCTTTCCAAGTAAGGTATGGGCAAACACAGAAACTTGTAACACAGCCTTGAATTCAGCACTAACCTGAAAACTGGACTACACTAGCTTAGAAAGGCGAGAAAATAAGTTTTTTTTCCTTCAGAAAATAAAGCAGATGCAATAAAAAAAACACTTTAAATGCACATAAATGGCTCTCACACTGGAGTGTGCAGCCTGCAACAGTTAAACAGGTAATTTAAACACAAAAATGACTTTGTTAAAGTGCAGGCAGTAAAATAAGTACAATATGTTCCTGAAACAAACATTTTAAATCACAGAAACTCTTAAAAAAAAAAACGGCATTTCAGGTGGAATTAGCTAAAGGCAGCAAGAAAGTGCAGAAAAATTATACTTAAATCACTCTAAAGTCTCTCTTTTGTCTCTCTGCTGCTGTAAAACTCTACAGGACACCAGATAGGAGCTTGCTGAGCTGTATGCAAGTGCAAAAACCTTGCAAATGTAGGTTTTATAGCAGGGAAATTAAAGAGATAGAAATTAGTCCAAAATGGCCAATAAACTACTAATTTCTGGGCTGAAACCACTCCTCCAGGGACAGATAGGCTGCACAAAGGTCCCCTCTCTCACAAGTGAGCAGAGAAACCTCCTTCTATCCAAGTAAAGTATGGGCAAACACAGAAACTTGTAACACATCCCTGAATTCAGCACTAACTCTAAAACTGGACTATACTAGCTTCGAAAGGCAGGAAAACAAGTATTTTCTTTTTGTTTTTTTTTTCAGAAAATAAGGCAGATACAATAAAAAACATTTTAAATGCACAGAAATGGCTCTCGCATTTGAGTGTGTAGCCTGCAACAGTTAACAGGTAATTTAAACACAAAAGCGACTTTGTTAAAGTGCTGGTACAATATGTGGCTGAAACAAGCTTTTTAAATCACAGAAACTCTAAAAAAAAAAAAATTGGCGGAATTAGTTAAAGGCAGCAAGAAAATGCAGGAAAATGATAATCACTCCAAAGTCTCTCTTTTGTCTCTCTGCTGCTGTAGAACTCTGCAGGGCACCAGGCAAGAGTTTGCTAAGCATTGAATAGTAATGCATAACAGGAATTGTTAACCGAAAGGGCACATCGTGTGTATGCTCCAAACCTGGCTATGAGAAAACAACCTAGACCTTTAATCGTAAAGATGCAACTTAGCAGAAAGAATTGATTCTTAAAAAAAAACTGTAGCAGAAGGAGAAAGCACTAAAAGTGGGAGAAAGCAGAGTGTTTGTGGAGAATGACTACTCAGTGTATACCAGACAGAAGAAGAATAAATGTATTCTATTATTCAGGGAATGCTGAGAAGCAGGTGAAAGAGTCAAACAGCTGTAACCAGCTATCTTTAAAATATTTTCCCTGGAGGAACAATATCATTTTTTGATGAAGCACATGCTAAGAAAGAAATGCAAAATGTTGTCCAACAAAAAGTAACCTGTGAAATAGAAGGAGATTCTGCTTCTTGTTCTTCTGGTAATAAAGAACATGGAAAGATTGTGCCAGTGAAACCTTTACCAGTACTTAAATGGAAAATGCCTGAGAGAGGGAAAAAAGCACAAGAATCGAATAGAAGAATCATGAAGCAGAGACAGGGTTTGGGAGATGGAAATGAACAGGAATAGAACAAGAAAATCTGGAAATATTGGACTTTCTTAAACTTGTAGGGGACTCTAAAGCATATGCCTTACTTCATGTCATGAATGTTTGGTAAATAAAATCAGTAACTTGGAAACGGACAAATGTAGGATTACAAAGCAATAATTATATTTGTGAAACATGACAGAACAAGAAACATCTGGAAATATTGGACTTTTTTTGACTCTGATAAACCTGTAGGGGACTCTAAAGCATATGCACTACTTAATGTCATTAATGTTCGTAAAAATACTCAGGAGGATGGGAAGAGGAGGGGGAAAGTTAACTGTAAATAAGCCAAACTTTTTTCTTAATAGTACAATTTTGATGGTGCATGATTTTCTTTGCATGTTACAAAGTAAAGATTTTTTAATTATTTTTGCAATGAGGATACTAATATAAATACATGCTCCCTTTATTTTTCTTTTTTTTTTTTGTATTTCCTCCTCTCTGTTTCTTTATTCAGTTTTAAGAATTGCAGGCAATGCAATGTAAAAAATGGTTAAAAGAGCATTGCAAAGAAAAAGTACTGTGCTTTTTCTCATTCTTGCACAGGGGATTGACTAGGTTAAGGACATTAGCTTAATCTAGTAACATGTTTTAAGAGAAAGCAAATAAATAAAATAGAATACTGAATATTCCAAGTTTTTTTCTAGTATACAAATGATATGCTTGGCAATTTTATGCCTGGTTTTCATGTCTCTAGTAGACAACCTGATAAACAGAAATCTTTCGAGAACATGTTTTCTGAAAGGATTCAAATGTTTTCCCAGCTGAGAGAGCTATAAAGACAAGACAAACCCAGACAACACTTATTACAATCACAGGCTGTACCATGCATCTTAGCATGGACAACCTTTCTATTAGGTTATCTCAAATGTGTGTGTGTGTGGGGGGGGGCTGTCATTTTGGAACCTTTCTTCCTATTAGGAGGGTAAAATTTTAAATTGTTGACGATGTAAATAGTTGTGTGTTATTAAGTTAACATGTTTTGGGGGGTATTGGGAGCATGTTTGTATTTTTCTTTGAGTGTTTTCAATAAAACAAAAAAGTTCTATAAGATGTGATACATGGTCAAATGGAGATGACAAGAAACAACTGTAAAAAAAGATTAACCTGACAAACAATACATGCATGTAACAAAAGAGCTGGAACTAGATATTTAACAAAAAAGCTGCTATACATACATGGTAGGAATAATAATTTTTGAAGAATATGATGCTTTCGATAATGTCTTTAAATGTTAAAGTCTCACAGATAAATACAAAAAAAGAGTAGTGAACTATATTATAAAATGTAGAGTGCAAATAGCTATGCCACAGAAGAGACACTTGGAAAGAACCTAACATCTGAATTTGATAAAGAAAGGTTTCAGGATGGTTATTCAACAGAATACCTAGGGCAACGGAATAAAAAATACTTTTATTACTTGCAACAGGAGCTCCAATAGTAACAGAAGAGGATAAAAAGACAATAATGGTAGATTTGTAGTACTAAAGGGCTACTGGCAAGGGAGGAGGATGCTACAATGGAACTTAAAAAAATTCTGGGAGAAATAATCAGCTTTCAGCAAGGAATACTACTTATAGATGGGGACTGAAATCGATTTGCAATAGTGAAGATGTGTTTGGGGGGCCCAGAAAGGAAAATACAACAAAAAAAAGAGTAGATTTTTAAAGAAATTTATGAAAATATTTGACATGGATGATGTAAATTCAGTACTAGGTGTCCGGAATGAATTTACATATTATGCCTCAAAATACAAAAACTGGGCTAGGCTACAAAGAATTTACATTTCACAAGAACATGTTTATTTAAAATGAAGGTCTGCATACGCACTCAATAACTATTTCAGATCATGCGCCAATAACAACTAAAATAAACACACATGGTAATGAAATAAAAATGAGACACTGGCACTTAACCACTCATTTGTTGAAAACACAAAAATTTAAGGAATGAACTGTGGAAATTATTCAGGCGCTATTAGAGAAGATAGAAATTCCTTCCAAAAATATAGCTAGGGAATGGGATACAATTAAAGTGGAGTTTAAACACAGGGTGTAAATAAAACAAAGGGATATATGGTTAAGAAATATTTAGCGGGACTGAACAAAGTTAAAGTATTGCAAAATAAGGGGAATCTCACAGAACATGAACAGGAGCGACTGCAGAATGCTAAACAGAAAATAAAGGATTACCTCGATAATATGCATAAGTTTAGAAAGATTGCTGTTAAGCAACTTGTTTTTCTGATGACTGTAGAGCACAAAAAACTTTTAGCACAATAACTCAGGGAGCCTATAACAAGGAAGATAAGGGATCCTGTAGAAGTTCTAGAAATATTTTGGAAATTCTGACAGTCTGCATAAAACAGAGAAATATGGAAATCATAAAAAGTACAAATGGAAATGTTTATGAAAGAATTAAATATGCCAAGATTAGAGGGCAGATGAGACTCAGTTACTAACAGGATAGGAGGCGATGAAATAAAAAATGGTGATGTATAACTTATCTACAGGAAAGTCCCCAGGAATACATGGTATCCCTATAAAGGATTGGAAGATAGGTGGGGAAAAGGGCAGATAAAGATCTGGAAGGTTTTGTTTAACAGTATTTTAAGAGGAGAAGTACCAGCATCCTGGAGGAAAGTGGTGGTAGCTGTAACACTTAAACAGGGTAAAGATCCATGAGATCCAGCTTGTTTATAATTGCTAAAAGAATGGCAAAGGTGATGCCAAAATTGATAAATATGGATCAATGTGGTTTTCTGGAGGGGAGGCAAACATCTGACAACATTAACAGAACACGGACGATCCAGAGGGAAGCAGAATGTAATGCTGTTTATGGGTCTCGAAGCAGAGAAAGCATTCGACAGAGTAATTTAGGTCTTTATGAGCAGAGCAATGGAAGCATTTGCATTCCCTGATAAAATTTTTAGGTTAATTAGGAGGATATATGAGGGATTGGAGATGAAAATTTAAGTGGGTGGGGTCCTCTCTGATAATTTCTGCTTGAGCAGAGGAACCAGGCAGGGGTGTCCTCTCTCCCCTTTGCAATCTGCATTATATTTAGGACCAATGGCAAAGAAATAAGGGACTCAGAAATTCAAAGATATAACTGGTACGTAGTCAAAGGCCTTTGCCAAGTCCAGGTAAGCAGCTGTATTTGCAAATGATATTTTACATCTGACAAAACCTGAAATTGACGTTACAGTGTAGTGGAACATTTTAAAACAATTTAAATCTTTTCGCAATACAAAATTAATGAAGCTAAAACAAAGGCAATACCAGTAAATTATACCCACACACTAACAAGCAAGATCCATCTTTATGGATACATGATAAAATGAAGCATTTAGGAGTATGGATTAAAAATTATTCTAGCGTGGCAGCTAAGAGAACATGGGAAGAGAATAAACAAAATATAATATAAAAACTGAGGAAATGGAAGTTCTGTTAAACTAATATCAATAGTAAGATACAAGCAGTTAAAATGTTTTAGTTCCCTTAGTCCTACACACAGGTCAGGCATATTTTTTTATCAACCACAGGAGAAGTTGTGGATAGCAATTTATAAAGAGCTGAAGGATTTTATCTGAGAGGTGAAGATGGCAAGAGTCAAGTGGGATAAGCTTAGTCTTCAAAAAGAATAAGGCAACCTAGGCTTATCCGATTAGAAGTGGTATTTCAGAACAACAAAGTTAAGGTTCCTATACATAGCACAGGCAGAAAAATACAATTCAAAGTGGAAAGAGATTATGATGAAACAGGAGGAAAGCTCAAGAAACAAGGAGTGACTGGGATTTTGGATGCAGACCTTTAAGGAGAATAACAATAATCATACAGAATATCATATTCATAAAGTAGTATAAAGTATTCCAAGAACTAAGCCAACACAGGAATGGAGAAAGGAGATTCTGAAGATAGGGATGACTACAAACTACAATTACGGATACAGACAACGGACAAGAGGGGCTGGAATGTATTGGAGAAAACTAGCAAAGGAACCAAGGTATTGGGAGCAAATAATAAGAAAAGGAACGGTAACAAGAAGTTATTGGGACTGCAGGTTAGAGACTGCCTTGCCTATCAAGGACTGATATCAGAGTATAGGCAAAGAGAAAGAAATAACAGGTCCTAAATTAAAGACCAGCAGTGGCAGATTTTTTTAGTAGAATCTAGAACAAAAGTTGTTGTTAAAGAAAGGAATAATTAGTACATAAAATATTACATGATAACTATATCAATAAGAGAAGTTAGAAAGTCTTAGGAAGAGACACTGGATAAGGAATTCAAAATTAAACAATGGGGATATATGCATGTCTCCCAAATATACAATAAATTCTGGAAAATTTAGGATCTTTGCTTGGAAGTGTTTATAT